>NC_056709.1:3904015-4104015 GCF_018831695.1 Puntigrus tetrazona
TAATAAAACTCCCAAAACACACATATTTAGTAAGTTTAGATGATTTAACTAAGCTTGTACAATTCTTTACTCTTATAATAGAAATTATTAGATTTCTCAGAAATTTATAGTGGCACTATATGATGTAATACTGTAGCTGACTGACTGCATTGGTTGCAATTCTTAGCTCTGATGTGTTATTGATCTCAGAAGTAAAGTAGTTTATAAAGTCTATTTGCTGCACTGCATACTCTTGGGAATCGTCAGCACCTGTTGACACTTTATTTTTTATTAATTTAGTCACTGTATTGCATAAATGCTGGGTGTCAGGTTGTTTTCTTCTAAAAGAGACCAAAAATCAGATCTATCAGTTTTTAATGGGCGCTTTTGTGTGCGTATAGAGAACTTTCCCCGCCAGGCTATACGGAATAGGTTCATTTTTTTTTTCCATTTGTACTCCATTTTTCTGGGCTGCTGCCTTTAGGGTGCGAAAGTGTGCTCGTTATACACACAGAGTTAGATTGTTTTCTTTCATCTTTCTTAAACGTAAGGTTTAACTGTATCTAAAGTGCTGGGAAAAAAGAGAGTACATAGATTGTCTGCCATCATCAAGTTTTTCTGCATCACTGGATGTACTGAATTAAGTGAGATAAATTAAGCAAGATTACTTGCAAAGCACTTTCTTTTGTGGTGGAAGCGATGGATTCTACCATACTTGTAATAAGCTGCAGAGTTTAAATGTTTTAGCTATATGCAGTTCACAATATCAGAGCAACGATCTGAAATAATATCACTTATTGCCAGAATTTCAAACCATTAACATATGGTCCTGACACATGTTGTTTAACTTAATAGTATTCAGAAGCATGTCTAGAATATGATCCTAATTAATTTTTTCATTACCAACATAGATTTTGAAAATCTGAATCACATCATGGAGTACAAGGTGAGGGAATAAGGTGAAAATATCCCTTAGAAAATTAACTGTGATTATACAACCACAAACCACAGTTACCTATAGGTGAAACCATGGTGCTTAATGTTTTACTACACTAACCATAGTTAAACATGGTATTTGAACTATGTTTATAGGCTACAACTGGTAATACAAAAACTCCCCAAACACACTATAGCCTACTTTTACTATTTTGTAAGGGATTGTTTATAACAGTATGAAATAAATGTTTTAATAGATTCTGACATTTACATCACAAAAATAGTGTTAAGCCTCAGCATAACTGGGTTTGCAGTGTATATGTGACAGGAATAACGATAGCGCATTAAAGTAGTATATGGAGTGCATATAAATATAAATATTAAGTCTTGATATGTTTCTATAGGGTTCATGGTTTAACCATGCTGTCAGAGGTTTGATGTTGTGTTACACGCTCAGATTGTGCTACCTCTGTGTTTATTTGGTGGCTTATAAATCTTCAGATCTTTACACTGAGTAGGTCCAATAATTAACACCTTTTTTTTCAGAATTTACACATGAACAAGTTGCTCATCATCAAGTTTTTTATATCAACTATGCATTCTGTTAGTTTCTCAATTTGTGTGTGCTAATGGGCCACAAAGAAAAATAGAGCTGAATATCATTAGCATAACAGAGAAAGCTAACACCATGTCAATATCTCCCAGATGTAACATTTAAAGCATAAAAAGTAATGGCCCTAGTACTGAGCCTGAGGTACTCCACATTTCATGATATGATACTCTCCTCATTTAGTGCTACAAACTGATGGGTGGTCAGATAAATATGATTTGAACCATGCCAAGGCAATTCTGCTGTTTTTTAGTCTATTCAAGAAAATGTTGTGGTCGATCATGTCGAACGCAGCACTGAGATCCAATAGCACTAATAACAAGATACAACCACCGATCAGATGATAGAAGATAGAATGGTATCTTCACAGATACCATTTTTTCTAAGAAGGAATATAGTTGTGAGGATACTACCTTTTCTAGTACCTTTGAAAGAAAGGGGAGATTCTGAGATTGCTCTGTAATTAACTAGAGTCTTTTTTAATACTCAGTACATAGTATATGACTCTGGAAGTAGCTCTTTTAATAGTTTAGGTGGAATAGGGGCTGTTGAACCTCTATACATGTTGTTGGTTTAGATGATTTAACAAGCTCGCACAATTCTTTTTCCTCTCTTATAATAGAGAATTATTGGAATTTTTCCTCAGCGGATTTATAGTGCACAATCTGAGGATTGGAATCTGAGATACAATTTTTAGCTCTGATAGTATTAATCTCGAAGTAAAGTAGTTCATAAAGTCATTGCTTCTGTATTCTTTAGGGAATGTCAGAACCTATTGACACAATTTTTTTGTTAATTTAGTCACTGTATTATAAATACTGGGTTTAGGTTTCATTTTCTTCTAAAAGAGACAAAAATGCTTTTCTGTGCAATAGGGTACTTTCCGCCAGGCTATAATGGAATAGTTCTAGTTTGTTTTTCTCCATTTTGTACTCCATTTTCTGGGCTGCTCTCTTTAGGGGTGCGAAGTGTGCAGAGTTATACCACAGAGTTCGATTGTTTCTTTCATCTTTCTTAAACATAAAGGAACAACTTGTATCTAAAGTGCTAGAAAAAGAAAGAGTACATAGTTTCTGTTACATCATCAAGTTTTTCTGCATCATAGGATGTGCTAGCAACGAATTGAGATAAGTCAGCGATTACTTACAAAGCACTCTTTTGTGGTGGAAGTGATGGTTCTACCATACTTGTAACAAGCTACAGAGTTTAGCGTTTTAGCTATATGCAGTTCACACAATACCTGAACAACGATCTGAAATAATATCACTTTGCTGCAGAATTTCAAAACCATTAACATATGGTCCTGACACATGTTGTTTTAACCCCAATAGAGTTCAGCATGTCTAGGAATAATGATCCTAATTAATTTTTTTCACTACCAACATATTAAAATCTGCAACAATTGAGAAACAGGCTCCCACGTTACACAGTTTTAGATTTAAATCGAATGATCAACAGTCAAATTAGTCAGATTAGCTTGATATCAGAAATATGGAGGGAATTAAGTTATATTTGATCGCTTTAAACAACAGCGAGTGATAAACAGAAGAGCAAGCTACATAAACACACAACCTCATGGCAGACAGGAGCAATCGAGCAAAATTACGCACTAACCATTTAACAGGTTCTTACTGGTAACATTTTCACATTTTCCTCCTCATGAAAATCAGTCATTTTTACAGTGTAAGAGGCAACTTTTCAGCATTGAACCAAGCAAAAATCTATCAAAATTATAACAAAAAGTAAAGATCAGGTGCCTGGTTCTCAGCAAATTGATTTGAATGTTATGTTGTCCCCACGGCATATTGGATATGACATTTTTGTGGGCATTCCCAGTAATACCAACTATGTCAGATGGACTGACATTCTAAAGATCCTTAGTTTGATCCTATGTTTATGATCCACTGTGTCAGTGACTAAAATAACTAGGAACCAACCCTCTGTCAGCCCTGTAAGCAACAGTTGCTCTTGTCAAGGTTCCATGGTGTAATGGTTAGCACTCTGGACTCTGAATCCAGCGATCCGAAGTTCAAATCTCGGTGGGACCTGCTTTTGCCAATGTGTGCAAGACCGGTCCAAAAACTTTGCAACATTAGTGATTCAGTTTAAGCCGTACTAATAAGCAAAAATTATATTCCATTCCCAGTAATGCAGACCAAGTCAATTGGACTGAAGTTCTAAAAGATCATTATAGTTTAATTATATGTTTATGATCCATGGGGTCAGTCGCTAAAAATAACTGGGATCTGATCTGTCTGCTCTGTGAGCAACAGTTGCTCCTGTCAAGGTTCTGTGGTGTAATGGCTACCACTCTGGATTCTCAATCCAGTGGTCTGAATCAAATCTTGGTGAGACCTGCTTTGCTGCCAATGTGTGCAGGACCTGGTTCGAAAAAGTTTTTGAGAGAAGTGAGCCTCAAAAGCTTTTATAGCCAGCACAGCATGCAGTCTGTCTCTGTAGAGAGCTAATTCCCCTTGTTATAGTAGAGTGGTCCATCACTTGAAAACATGTCTTCTAAGAATGACTGCTATTACAACAGGTTTAAAGAAAAGAGGCCATCTGACCTCTCTTCTGGCACTTTTGGACTGGCCAGCATTTAATTGAAAGCTAACTCAGTACATATCCTATTCCTATTTACTATTTTAAATCAAGTCAACAAGAACTAGTCACTTAATACATTATTTTTCAATGTGCTCTGCAGTTGGAGCAAGCCTACGATAACGTATAATGTTGGCAACAAACAACTGTTGTGTGAGATTAATAAAACATGTTGTCTTGTTCCATTCTTAAGGGTTTTTATTTTGAAGGCGTCCTCATGCGGTCTTCTCAGTAAATGATAAATACATCTTCACTGGATCACTGGACAAAACCATCAAGGTCTGGGATGTCTCTAGTGGTGAGGACGGTTCACTGTTGTGCATGATACCTGCTTATGACTAAAAAAAGACTATGATAAAATTTACTTGATGAAATGTTTTTCATGTTTGATTCAGTTGCTTGATTTCATTCATTATAGGTAGTTTGCTGTACATCCAGTTTGTCTACTGTCCAGTGATAAAGATGATGCCACACAAGGATGGATTTGTTGCTATGACCCAGCACGGCTCTTTCATCAAGGAAGCCTTTCGCTGTCCAGACACTATTAAACCTGGATACAACCCCCTCCGTAACTTTAGAGCACATTGAGTCACCTCTCGGGAGAAAAACCTGAATGCTCCGCACACTGTGATCAACGAGCTCCCGTGATTACAACCCTGCTCAGTTCAATTTCATTGGCATGGGTTTGATAAAAAGCAAACCATCCAATACATGTGTTCTTCTTTAAATACATTCTAGTTTCAGCAGCAGTCCCACTATTAGGCTTTACACTGGGATCTGTGTTATTACATATTTGTAATTATATTATAATTACATAATAATAACAGTGTAATTACATAATATCTATTTTAAGAATCAATTTAGTAATTTTATAGTAATTGAATATTGCAAGTGTTAAAAGTACAAGACAGCATGTTGTAAACTATATTTTATTAACAAAACAGATAAACACAAGCACAGGAAAGAAATATAGTTTTTTATGTTAGCCTTGAATTTAATTCACAGCTTTTGACTTAATAACTCACAGTATAATATAGAATAATAATCACATTATTTGCTAATTTGTAACATGTTATAACTTGGTATTTTAAATGCAATGCATTACTGAATTCCAAATGCCTGCACTGTGAAAAGTAAGCGTATAAAACAAGTCAAGACTTTCTGTTGCAGCAAAGGTTTTCGCCTCCTGTTATGTTTCTTCTTCTTCTCATTAACTCGTCGGTTTTGACGGCTGCACTGAAGCCAGTGACATCATACATATCTGAAGAACAGACAAAATGCTTATCATCCTTAATGCTAAGAGTTTTACTTTACCTTTTTGTTTTAAATTTTTACATATGAGTTTTATACAGTCCTTTGCACAGTCCTACACATATCAGGTATGAGCTGTCAAGTCAGAGATAATATTTCTAGTGGCTCAGTATGTGCTTTACTGTGGTCAAGTGTACTCTGGGTGGCTGTTTATTATAATGAGCTGAGTAGAGAACCTTTTACGCAAATTTGCTGTATGTAAATTTGGGGGGGAAACCTGATGATCCATATTACTGTAAATTCAAGAATGTTCTGTGAAGCATTAATAACAAAAGACTAACATTTGTACTGAGAAGATTGCATGCTCATTGGCTTTTTGTTACACATATATATATATATATATATATATATTAGAGCTGTCAACATAAAATGTCTAAACGCAATCAATAATGTTTAACACATAAATTTTTTTACCATCATTGCAGAGAGGTTTCCACACAATTGGGCTTTTTTAAAAGTGTAGTCGCTGCCAGAATAACAGAGCTGTTCATCGACTGCAGTTTTTTGAGTTATTTTTATAATGTACAGCGCCACCCTAAGTGTATATAGACAAATAAACATTTTAATAGATCCTTACTAATGTGTATTATATTCGGAATGCAATTTATATCCGACAGCTTAAGAACTGAATAACGTTTGAGTTTTAGCCAGAGCTTACATGTTAAGCTTGTAAGCAACAGCCACTATAGATTATATAAGATAATAAAACACATAATTCTGATGGATATGGTCTGTATGTGATTTTCTGGAGATTTGTATTTTCATAACAACATGCTAATTTGTACAGCGATACGTAAAAGGCAGTAAATGGCCAAAACCCACGCGTGATAGCAAAAGGAAGTTATTTCAGACAATCGATTTTGAGTAAAGTGTACTATTAATCTCATACATTTACGTTATCATGATGCAAATGTTAGCTCTGATGCAGCTACTGCTGAACAGGTGCAGTTCTTCTTCGTAATACATTTTGTCATAATTCTGCGCATAAGCTCTCAAATCCTAGTGTTTTAAATTTGCAATTAATCATGATTAAGTCCATTACTGTATAACGTGATAATCAGTATGTTTTCCTAATTGATTTGTGAACTTGATGTAATTACTAATAAATATATAGATTAAATGAATTAATATTAAGTTAAACAACAGTAAACAACAGTAGATTTGCCATTGTTTCACATACAGGCCTTCTGAAAACAGTGTTCATTTACACTAAGTGCAAACAGCCTGCCTTGTTGGCAGAGGCTATTTACACTAACTCCACCCAGCAACGTGTGATTGGGATAGTCAGCGTTACAAAGAAACGGTTATTTGCATACAACAACCGTTACATGTTTTGAAATAGGGCTGCGGGGATATATTCGTCAATATATTCATGCGCATCTCATCAGTAGAGACAGCTTTTAATTAGCGTAAATCTGCTATTTTCTAAAGAAGCGACAGTTAATGCACAGAACCGTAGATCACTGACGATCCACGCAATATTCCGCTTAGTTTCATCTGGATTTATTGAATATGTAGCCATATTTTGACAACAAATCACTAGGTTCCAATCTGCCTTTTGGTGAACTTTTTTACCTTTTTTAAAAATTTGAATCGCATTAGAAAAAGCATTTAATTTCAGTTAAATTAGGAGGTATTTAAAAGTTCAAAATAAGCTATATATATATATATATATATATATATATATATATATATATATATATATATATATACATATATATATATATATATATATATATATATATATATATATATATATATATATATATAAACAAATTAAATAGTTTTTAAGAGCTGCCTCAGTAATCAAGCACTGCAGGGATGACATTATAAAAGATGCGTGCCTAACCTCGATGCACAGTAGACAAGGGTCATCCTCCCACCAGCAGAAGATTCTGTTTTCCCACCAGACGATTTCTTCCAGACATCCAGTGGTGTAGATGAGCCGACTCACCACACTCTTCTTCAACTTCTGGCTCTCATAGCCACATATAGAGTTGAACACAGTCTGCGCATGAATTAAAACAGTTTATATGAGGTAGAATACTTTTTAAATGATTTGACTAATTCATTTAAAATGAGTACAAAGGTAATATTTTATGTCCTCCATGTAACTATATATGAAATAAAACATGTTTTGACTGACTCTGCTATTAACAGTTCGGTAACACTTTACATTTGTGACAGGCTCATTAGTTAACAACATTAGTTAACATTAACTAAGAATTAACTATATTTCTACAGCATTTATTAATCTTAGTTAATGCTAATTTATGCATTTACTAATACATCCTTAAAATCACAAGTTGCGATTGTTAACATTAGTTCATGCACTGTTAGCTAACATGAACTAATAATGAATGATTGTATTTTAAGAACGTTAACAGATCATGTTAGTTAATACATTTGTTAACGTTAACTAATGTTAACAAATGACACCTAAGTGTTACCAATAGTTCAGTATGCAAATATAAATACAACAAAAGACTAAAATTCCAGTATGCATATTTTCATACCTTAGCTGTCTGTTTTTTCCATCCTGAATATTCCAAATAGTCTTAAGCGTTATTTTTAAAGTAGTATTTTTAAAATTCTAACAAAAAGAAAAGTGCATAGCATAATAAGAAAAAATAGTGCTGGAAAACAACTAACATGCATTAATTGCAATTCCAAAATAAAAGTTTTTGTTTAAAATATATGTGTCTACTTTGTATTTAGATGTATATGTACATGTATATATAAACATTTTTTTAAATATATACATGCATGTGTGTGTTTTTAAGTATACACAGCACACACATATATTATCCACAGGAAAACTTTTATTTTAGTTTAGAATAATTGCCATTAATTGTTGCCCAGCACTAAAAAAAAAAAAGTAAAAAAAGAAACATTTAAATGTTTCATCAATTAATTGCAGTAACAAATACTAACATTGCTATTTGATTTTGACTATCTGACCTCATTCTTGAGCCGTATGCAGCAGGAAAAGGGCACTCCATAGGCCTCCAGACTGGGGTTCTGGTCAGATGCGTTGAAGTAAATGTTTTTGGACCAGTCTAAATAGGAATCCACGCCACAGCACTTGAACTAAAGGATATAGTAAAATGTAATGATAAATAAATAATAGTGTAATCTTTGACCTCTGTCAAGTTGCATGCATTCCAACAGTCTTACATACCCACACTACTGTTCAGCAAGAATACATAAATCTGATGAAAAGTAACAGTGAGGATATTCATAATGTCACTACTATTAATATAGATGATTCTAGAGAAGCAAATCAGTATTAGACTAAGTTACAATGCTAATTTTAAAATGTAAACCTATTTTAACTTGTAATAATATTTCACATTATGGGCCCTATTTTAACCTTGCACCGCGTTGGGACTGGTGTATGATAGGCCCTATGATTTTTGTATGTGTATATATATATATATATATATATATATATATATATATATATATATACATACAGACATACACACACACACACACACATATATATATATATATATATATATATATATATATATATATATATATATATATATATATATATATATATATATGTATGAATTATATGTGAATTTCATTCACCTTTTTTTGTACAAAATCAATCACATTTTCCAGGTCCTGATCATCACGATAGCGTATACAATGGCCTTCATCATCAGCTGCTCTGTCCTCTCTTGAACCTATACCAGCAAATATCAAAGTGATCATTTTAAACATCGCATAATTTCTCCAAAATTGGCTTAAAGTTTGTTCTTCTTACTTTTGCGAATTCTTTCTATCTCTCAGAGAACAGAAGGCCCAAAACAGCGGCCGTTATTTGAAGAAGCAGAATGACAAACAAAATTCCTACAAACTGGACAAATATGATTTCCTTGTGAGCATGTGAAAAACTAAATTCACACAGGGTAAGGGTAAGGTAAGCATATCTGACCATGTTGAGCAGCAAGGAGATGTTGCGCAGAGCTCCGAAACAGCCAAAAAACGTGATGGTGAACATGAGAGTACCCACGGTGATCAACAGAAGAGCTGGATCTGCCATCAGCGTGTCCACTGCATCTGTGAAGCACCGGCGAAGAAAATATAGCATAAAATGTACATGATAGTACACATATTTATTACAATGATACTGATTTAGGCATAATACGGTATAATGTAATATGCACACATATTTTGAATATGTTGTTTAAATACCTGACTCTTTGGCAACTTTGGCATAGATTCCAACAGCAATTAAAACAGCACTGAACACCTTTAACACAACAAAACTCATTAGTCTGAAATGTCTTCAATGCTTACATTTCATTCAAATTTACTCAACAACATACAGTAGTTCAACAACATTAAATATAATTTTATATGCATATATTTCAAAAGAAATTGTTCTGGTAAGGTGGGATACTTTTGTTTTACTGAGCAGATATTCATCTTCATCACCTTTATTAACTTTAGGGTCCTATAACATTTTCTTTAGTTCATATAATGTGTTATTTTGAAGGCAAATACACTGATACATATTTTGAGATCAAGCACTCCAGGTAAATGCCTTTTTAGATAAAATGCGTATCTCACTTCAGCTTCAAGCTTTATTCCTTATCTGAATTGATTCTTCATATTGCACACTCATATATGATATGTAAAAATGTAGATGCTTAAGGCAATTATAAAATAACAAGTGAATGTCACTTAATTCATGCATTAGCCTACAATTTATTTAGTTAATTCAAGTGAAGGTTCACGGTGTCCACACTTTATTTATACTTTACTTATAATACTGTTACAAACATATTTGTTTAGATAGAGTCATTTCAAGTGTATAGTCACACAAGTGTCATAAAGAATCAGATTTTTAAAAGAATTTTTAAAGAAAGTGTCCCTTTAATGTTAAATATTTGATGCTCTTTAACCCACTGACTTTGGCGTAATCAAGCTTAAAGGACCAGCTATACTTTTCACTTTTGCTTTTCATCCTATGCAAAAGAAAAAAAACACACATAAACGCATATGCTGCTCCATAAATCAGCAGACTACATTTATTACAAGAGAAGAGCTCTTACCCAGAAGATGTAGCAAAACACAAATAACGTGTACTTTACGGCTCTGAAAGACTTTTTTGTCCTGGTCTGCATCTTATCTCCGTGTCATTAAAAACAAAGGCGGCTCTTTATTTTCTGAGGTAACGTGTGCCTTAGGTTATTCCCAGTTTCGCCATAACGACGTGTACGAGCTTGCTCGGGGCTCAGCGCATTCGAATACCTGTCTGTCCGTTTCCAGTAAACGCGAAAATCAGAAGCCTAATATGCACCCGTGTTTATATTTAACGTATATTTCTGGATATGGCGTTTACCAATCATATGGCACATTTAGGCCCGGTTTCACGGACAGGTCTTAAAACAGGATTAGGCGCATTCAGTTAGGACGTTTGAGAAACTTTCATAAACGTGCCTTCAGGTTAAGCATTACTGCATTACTGGTGTGCATCTTGAGAAAAAAACTCAAAACTCTTTTATTGTGAGAAACGTGAGGATGGAAAAGACGGAAATATTACACGGAGCTGGTGGAATACAAGAAGCAGGGAAAGCTGATATCTGAAGCCAAAATTGTTTAACAGAAGTAGAACAAATGTCGAATAGACTCTTCTTCCTCTTGGCAGAAAGAGAGCGGAGAAATATAACGGTTAAATTGGCTTAGATACGCAGATATTATTAAACAAACATTTATTTGGGCACAGTTCGGATAATTCCAGTCCTGCAGAAACAAAGAGTGACGTAATTATCTAGTGGTTAAAACTGTTGATATCGATTACATAATCAATGGGGCGACAACCAAACTAAAGTTCATTAATGCATTTAAATTCAATTGAGAATGTCATTAAAGGTCGTGCAATTGGTGTCTTTAGCTGTCAGTCATAGGTCCTGATCCTCCCACAGACGCGTCACTAGTCTGACAGTAAGCGGATTGAGTCTGTCCAGTCAGCGAAACTATCCTACAGACTCGCTTCATGTTATCATTCACACGCTTGCGTTTACCTTCATAACGTTACACTTTCCTTTCAAGCCGCGATGTTTACCATATTTGCGAAGATAAGAGACCGCGTCGAGGCTTTTTTGAACGAGAAGAATATAGTCACTGACTGCCTCAATAAAATCGAAGAAAAAACAGGCATCAAGAAACGCTATTTAGCGCTCGGTAAGTCCTGGTTTTATATAAAGCCCGTTTCATGTTTGTAAATTTAATAAAAAGTGCTGTTATCATGCCTTCATCTTAAATTGTGATGTAACAGGTGCTCAAGTTAGTCGAAGCTGCTTTGATACACACACACGCACGCGCGCGCGTGAAATAAATAACAAATAGCCTCATTACATCATAAATGAGGAGAAAATAATCTCTCCCTTATGAAAAGGACGGAAAATAGCTTCCGTTTCTGAATAATGAAGTTCTCAAAGGAGATTTTGTCTGACGTAACCAATCCGTGACTTTGCCTTCACCCCATCCACATCTAACTCTAGTCTACATTAAAAAAATAGCGCTAACGACTGCATTTGAGATCCAAAAACAGCTACACATGACAGCTAGTTATTTACAGTCATTTTACATGTGACTTTGTTTCTGTTTACACTGTTTTAGAAGGACATTTTATGCATTTCGTCCAACAGGTGCTGCTGGTGTGACCGGAGCCTATTTATTATTTGGATACGGTGCTTCTCTGCTCTGTAATCTGATTGGTTTTGTTTATCCTGCATATTACTCGTGAGTTATGTGCTTTATTTTAAAACCAAGTTGTTGTAACCTAATAAATCAATTAATGTAATGTTTTGTTTTTTTGTTTTCATAACTCGAGAGTATTCAGAATTTGTTCTGTTTACATTTTTTCAGTATCAAAGCAATAGAAAGCCCTGATAAGGAGGATGACACACAATGGCTGACATACTGCACCCACGGCTTCTTCAGCGTGGGCGAATTCTTTCTCTGATATTTTTCTCCACTGGTTTCCTTTCTACTATGTGTGTAAGGTAGGTAGAACAAGGCGCTGGTTAATATCTGATTTGATCACGCTATTACCAGCTCCTTTCTTCTGATTGGCACAAAGATTCTGCCTTCCTTTGTCATGGTAAGAGGTCAAGCTCTTTCATCTGTTGGTTTGTCCATATATTTTTATCTGTGACATTCAGTGTTGTTCGGAGGCAGTTTCTGCCACTTAATAAAAAAGAAAAAGGTAACTTTGCAACATTTTTTCAACCTTTTTCACCCAGAATTGTTAATTGTTGTATAAACTCGCAATTGCAGTTATAAAGTCCAATTTTGATGGGGCGGAACCAGATTTTGCTGAGTTTGATGCGCCCCTAGGCCAACATCGTTGTTGACCTCGAACAACACTGATTAGCCAATCAGATTCAAAGAACCAGTTTATAGTTTTATGAAGTTTAGGCTTACAATAAGAGTTTTGTGCTCAGTTACATAATTAAATTAGACATTACTCATAAGTAAGGGTAGGTTTAGGTGTAGAGATATGGTAATATATTTTGGGATTAAAATGTTGTTCCAGGGTCAACAAAATATGCTGACCTAGAAACACGCCGAAAATCAGGACGCGCAGCCACAAGTTTACATCTCATATAGAAACAAAAGTCAGAACTGTGAGCAAAATGTCAGAATCGTGTTAATGATGACTAGTTATCCACGTTTTTGTGTGTGTCTTTTAGTGCTTGTTCCTGTTGTGGTGCATGGCTCCAGTCTCCTGGAACGGTTCTCAAGTTCTGTACAGGCATGTGGTGCGGCCATTTTTCCTGAAGCATGAAGCCAGAGTAGACGAGATGGTCAACAATATAGGAGGGAAGGCCATGTCAGCAGCTGAGAACGCCACTAGAGAGGGTACGCAACATAAGAGCTGATACAAAACACCAATCTTTTTCCAGAATGTTTTTTAATCTTATTTGACAGCATACTTGATAATCAATTAACTAAATAGTCTGAAGATAAGAAAAGATTAAGATGGACAATTTTGAATGGATATTTGGAACCGATACAATCAGCACCATGACTGATAACATGAAATAATTGTAAACATCTGAATTGTCAGATTTACATCTAATAAAAGCGTTAGAATATATGATGGATAAAAAATATATACTAAAACAATATATATATATATATATATATATATATATATATATATATATATATATATATATATATATATATATATACTGTATATATTAGTAGTTTTATGCCACTGCTCAGATTTCATCACATAACTAATGCTGATTAATGATAATGATTAATGCTGTTCAAGGAGGTCTCAGAGATTACAGCAAGCAGACAAATAACAAGGTTGCACTCCAAATATAGGTAAACAAACCGATTTAGACAGATCAATTTTTCACCTAGATAATTTACAACTGTTATGAAAGCAAATGCTTGAGAATGCATGTAAACATACCTTTTATGGCCCCATGATTTTGCCTAATTTCTTTGCTATTCATTTATTTATTTAAAAACTTCAGTCTAATTAAATTGATAAAACTTTAATATTTAATTTTCATGTTTTTAGAATAATATAATATAATTAGCTACTGTCAAATTGCATCTGGATAAATGTTTTTGTTTGCATATAATATGTACATGTGCTGCATTAGTTAATTATGTAAAAATATAAATATATTTTTATATTAAACGTATTTATTTATAATATAAATTAAATTAATGTAAATGCAGAAATGTAAATACATGTAAACTGCTTCAAAATATATGCTGAATGTGTATATATATATATATATATAATTGGATACAATTATTTGTGATTAATAGTTTGACAGCACTAAATACAGTATAATGTAATATAATATATACAATTATTTTACAACAAAAATGCTGCATTCTTATTTTTGGCAAAGATGTGGCACAAGATAAAGTTAGTTCTAGTTCTATGTTTGATGTTAAAACATGGATGAAAAACATTTGGGATTTACTTTCATTTTTATTTATCTATAGATTTTTATTTGGGCTGCTTACATTATAAAAGTAGCCCAAAAACTGTCCTGGTGTGCAGGAAAACTGCAACCCTGACACACTGCAAAATGATCTATTTAAATATAAAATAAGCAGATTGACGTTAGCTTATTATTTGTGTGTGTGTGTATATATATATATATATATATATATATATATATATATATATATATATATATATATATATATATATATATATATTATGTTATGATTTGTTTTGTCCATCATTTGCAGTTCTTCAGACTCTGGTGAGAAACTCGGACTATAGGCCCATCCGAGCCTGAAGTCAGAAGACTGCCCAGTTCTGCTCCTGTACGTCATCATAGAGCTATTAACCCCATATTTGACAAGTCGCATCACGATTTCCTGTTCTATGATTTTCTCCAAATGAATCCCTCTCTCTGTGCTGTCTTTTCTTGCATGTGTCTGACTCTAGACTGAACCCACTGTTGATTAAAGGTAAGTTTTCAATGTGTGTATGGGGCATTTATCAAGGTTTTATTGTTTTTATTTTAATGTTTAAACATTTTCTTTTTTTTTCTACATGCAGAAATACAGGTGGCTAACGTGATCTGAGGATGACACCAACTTGCAAAAGATTCAACATCCTGTTGAAGACATAAATTCAGACATGACAGCAGTATCATGTGGTCTCATTGTAAAGACGAATCGATGCCTGATTTACACAAAGCCATAGTCAGGAGTGAAGCTTTAGACTTTTTAGTTTAATAACATGGTTTCTTTATTTTTACCATTAATATAAATTTGTTCAAATTGTTAAACGTCTTCTTCAGCAAACATAGCAAAACGGAAATGTACTTTAGGGAATTCAACAGGCACTGTGTTTTTTATTTGCTTATTGGAAGTAATTTATTGTATTGATTGCATCTGTCAGGGATTTTGTAATCTTATTATTATAATAAAAAATGTATCACACAACAATAAATTTTTTTATACAACATTTGAAAAGATACTTTCTTGTAGAATTTTTTTTTAGTACATCATCTGCTTAAATCATGAAACTAAATTAAATATATGTAACTATTGAGTTTTTGCAAATGTGCAATAGAAAGCATTTTGTCACCATACTCACGTTTTTGTTTACCAAGATACACAATATAGTGAAATGATAATAATAATAAAATAATAATGGATAATAAAATAATAGCTATTGTGAAATTTATTTATTAAGAATTATTTATTTATTTAGTAAATATAAATAAATTGTACATCATTCAATCATACTAACCTGTAAGATCGTCGATTATATATAATTTTACCATTTATTTCTTGTGAGATTGTAGTGATTTTGTACGTATGTGTAAACTGACCTCAGCCCGTGCTCTCGTTTTTCTGCATGTTACGAATGTTGTTTTTCTCCGAGTCTAAAGATGGCGACAGACATCACAAAGATCACTGTTGAAATCGACGAATCACACTGTGACGTGTCAGCCGTGGCGCTCGTAGTAAACAGTCTACATGTGAAATGTAGTCAGTCGTTACCTACCGTTAGTTTAGTTTGTTTGCCGTGCACAGTTTGTCCACCAACATGAGCACTTATAAACGTAACGTCCTTGTTTAAAATTGAGCTGGCGCGTCTCCAGTCAAGATGAATTTTGGTTCCAAAAGCAAGAAGCGGATGGTGCTGCCATCCAGACCGGATCCGCCGACCGTGGAGCAGATCATGGAGGACGTGAACCGAGCCTGTCCTAGTGATCCGGTGTTCACCGTTTCACACGATTCTGCCGAAGGTACCGTTACCGGACAGACGACGATATCTCAACACTTAAACACCCGCTCTATTAGAAAACTAATACAAAATATCCATCATGGTTGATATCCTCCGAAACTAACAAGAAAACAGAACAAAACAGTCGTTTCAATTCATAATCCTTTATTAACGAATCACATGATAATAATAATAACAACAACAACATGAAATGGGCACATTTTAAAATAGTTACTTTTCTCTTGAGATACCTTCCTATTCCTTCCAGCCATTACAGAACCGCAAGTTATTATTTATTTAATGTCAATCTCTGATATATAACAGGGAGCATATAGAGAATGTTTTGCCTTCATGCAAATTATGCATTTCTCTAATGATGATTGTTCACCTTGTCATGTTAATCCCATAAGAATGATATTTGAATCCTGAAGTTGTCTGTTTTTTTTTTTAAACCCATGTCTTTGCCACTTGCCACTTACCTTTTTTATTGTTGTTATTATTGTTTAATTAGTTATTACGTTTATTATTTAATCTTGCAGGCCAACATTTTTGCTACTGCTAGCAGTGTCGGACATGGATGTGGCTGCACCTTTGCGTGCATAATGGTAATATTTGGCCTTGACTTTTCAGATCTGAAAGCCAATTC
Organism: Puntigrus tetrazona; assembly: GCF_018831695.1. Classification (NCBI taxonomy): domain Eukaryota; kingdom Metazoa; phylum Chordata; class Actinopteri; order Cypriniformes; family Cyprinidae; genus Puntigrus; species Puntigrus tetrazona. The sequence goes on from NC_056709.1 coordinate 3,920,849, forward strand.
CAATAGCAGTGAAGTGGAGAAGAGATACCTGCAGAGCAGACGCTACATAGAGCTACATGAGCGATTGCAAGAGGAACGCGGCAGTCTCACGCGGCGGAGAGACGAGCTGCAATGCGGCCGGGAGTCTCTAGAGCACAGTGTGATGGAGGTCAAGAGGCGCTCTGTGACAACTCGCTCTGTAGCTTTTGAATTTGAGATTTGCTCATTCTGCTGATGATTGAGCATAACACCTAATTTCAATGGAAGAGCCTTGCTAAGCTGCTGGTAGCATTTAAGTTCAGTGTCATCGTACAATGTGCCACTTGGACACTTTTGACATTTTCAATTTATGTTTGTGATATTCCTGACTGATTTGTTTTATGATAAATCTACTTGCTCAATGTTAATGTGTTGTGTGTGTTTGATAAGTGCAGTTCATTCCATAAGTTGTCCAGTTTTAATGCATTTATCATTTTTTGATGTACAGTAATTACAATTTCACAATCCAAGCTTTTTTGATTTTACTGATGATTGTAATAGTTCAGGGTTATGGTACAACCTTTTAAACATACTGTGACACAGCAGTAAAGATAAATAGCCTGTTTAAGGGACTAATTACCTAAATGCAAAAATTTTACATTATAAAGATCTCACAGCTTTTTTGCATTGGTTGTCAAGCTGTGGTCCATAATTGGCTGGTAAAAGACTCAAATCAGTAGCACTGAGTCTGAATAAAAAACTGAATTAACTGATTGTGCTAAGTCTGACAGTGTTTCTGTTGTCTCACTTAACATTTAAAAACCTTTTAGTTACTGAACCTAAATCTCAGTTAGGTTTATGAATTCAAGGCAGCAAAAAAAACACATTGGCAAACCGATGGCTTAGTAAAAGCAAGGTTTATGATATATAATGTTACCTAAAGATAATTTAAACACACTAGTAAAAATTAGTAGTAGGTGGTTTCTCTCAGATTTGGGGTGATAGGTGGTCTGAAACTTATGATGAAAGTTTAATATAAAAATATAAAAAAGGAAGCTGTGTTAACTATTGCAGTTAGGGCTGCCAAATCTCCAATCCGCAGGAATTGGGCTTTTGAATTGTTGCCCGATAACTTCTATTTTACTAAAATGATTGAATTTAAATATTTCCAGTTCTAACAGCTAACATAAACTGTTAGATATTGTGTTTTGTGAAAGAGGAGCACTGAAAGACTTGTGTTTATGATTATTATATAGTGGTTTTCATTTAGAAAATGTTTTTTTTGAGCATAACAGTAAATGTAAAATATGTATATGTACATATATGGGATTTTAAATTTTGTTAGTTGGGATAGGGTCAGTAGACTAGTTTGTTCTGTTTTTGATTGGCCGTTGGACTAGCGTTGTTACACAGACCTGGCAACCCTAAAGATAGTCTGAAGGCATGTACTATTTGAATAAATTACTTCCACTCAGAAAAAGTAAGGACACAGGTTTTATGAGAATGTTTATTTGAGGACACCCTAACCCTTGGCCACAACTGTTTAACTGTTAGTCTATACCACATTCTTTCAAACAACATTCTCAACCCAATTCATGCTTTGACAAAGACCTCTCAAATATGCATAAAATGTTTCCTTTATGTCAATTTGAATTTAACATTGCATCATATTGCTTTATCCTGACCACCACTGGTAAGGGCCCTTATAACACTGAGCTCTGTTACTGGTCAATTTCAATATTCTCAGAGAAAGTCTTTAATTTGAGAACACCAGTTGGCAGGGGCACTATAAAGGGGGTAGGACAATTCTAGGGCCCACCGATGGATGCTGTCCAGGGCCCAGAAACCATAATAAATGTAGTTCTCTGTATCATTCTCAGAATTTGTGGGATCAATGACTTTATTGTAAGAGAGAATGCATATTTTTTGGCTAAAAGAGACAAATTGAGTAAAGCTGCTATATTACAGTTAAAACTAAGCCCATGTAAATACTGCACCTCACCAAATAAGACAAACACTTTTTGTGCTGGCTAATTGGCCATAGTTAAACCTACACTGATCATATGTCTACAATATTTGCTTGTGTAGCTGCAGTTTTGGAAATAGGCTTTGGTTGAATGGAAGCCATTTTAAACATTCTACAACGGTCTGTTATAATTCAGCCCAACTTAGTGTAAATGGCCAGTATTTGTCTCAATCCACAGAGTTGCTACTCATTAGCTTGCTTTTAAATACTTAAAGCATACCGTGACTCTACACAAAATGACATTATGAAAGCATTCAGTAAGCAAGAGTATGTACAGCCACTTAATTGTATTACATACATTTGCTGAACACTCGACAATTACAACAATCTTATATTCAAAAATGCAAATGTGTGGGTAGAGATTCATGGTTGTACTTACAGTCTGTCATTTTCAATGAAAAAAAAAAACTGCGAAGTCAACATCACATGTTTACAGTGGATAAGTGAGTATTTAGCATGCTATTTGTAGCAATGGCAGGATTACATTTTGCCTTCTGGGAAGCATTAGACTACAGTTGTATATCAGTATTTACAACATTACCACTAAATATCCATGACGATTACATAGACATTTTGTGCTGATTTTACCTATTGTATGCTATATTCCTGCAGTAATAATAAGTGAAGGCAAGAGGCTGTTTAACCTGTCCTGTGTGGCATAAAGGCATGTGCATACATGGTTCTCGTGTGAGAGTACAACAGTCTTTTCCGGTTTGCAGGTGGCACATGGTCTTTTAAAGTATTTGTCGCTGTTGTTCTCAGAAATATTTGCATATTGTTCTAAATGTAGGCCGTGATTTTTATCTATGGATAACACAATTCCGAGAGTCTTTGTCATGTGTGATTAATTGTCCCAAGTAGCACAAGCAATGATTAATATCACTGTACAAAAGTATAAAAAAATGGGTATTTGTGGTGGGGTTAGGTTCATGTTGTGGATCCAGTGAGGTTCTATACTACATGGGTAATTATTCACATCCAAATTGGAATTTTTTTTCAGATAGGTAAACCTTCTGATGCACTGGCAAGCACAAGACTCATTAAATATCCGAGGTAAAGAGAACCATATCCATTACCACCTGAGTTTTTTTAGAGCATCAGGAGCATAGTACTTTGTCAACCTTGGAATTGTGGACTGATTATGCTTCATGTTTCCCCCCTGTCTTCTCTGTCATTGTCTGTGCTTGACCATGTGTCTGTGGAGAGCAGCAGACCATGGGGCTCGGGATGTAGTTGAAAGGTGTAACCCTGACAGCTTTACTGGGTGAGCTCTGACGGAAATGGCCAACACCACCACTGTGGGTACTTTCCACTGACTGAAAGGTGGAGGTTGATGCTGTGCTGTAGGTTTTTAGAGATCCATCTGAATCCCCATCTTGAAGGGTATTCCCAAAGGCCATGCTTATTTTCCTCGGGAGGGCCATTTTTGTGACCTCCTCTGTAATGCCAAGAACTTTTTCAATCGTGGGAGAGGTGCTTGAATTTGTTTTGTTGGCTGAGTAGTCTTCAGTTTGAACAGTTGCATCACTTGTTTTCCGTGATGCTAGAGTAATAGTAGGCAGTTTTCCTGGCAGCAGTGGTGGCATTTGTTTGGCGCCCTCAGGTGAAGGCAACAGGGGCAGTGCGGTGGGTGGAAGGGTGCTCTTTAATATCTGGGGAACATCCTCATCACGAATTCTTCGCCAGGTCACTTTGTCAGAGTTACGTGATCCAGCTCTCTGTTGCCTCTGAGTTGTGTTCCTTTCACACTTTTAGCTCGTCCACTTGAGTCTGAGGATGAAGAGCGAAGAGATGAGCGGCTGGTGACCCGACTTAAGACATTTATACTTGGAGAGGAGGAGTATCTTTTGAAGGTATCCTCTCTTTTCTCTTGGCTTTGGGCCAGGTGTATTTCTCTCATGAGGCCCTGCAAGGACTTTCTGAGCTTGTACGTCTAGCTGGGCGTTTCACAGTGACATCCCTATCAATGGAGGTGGCTCTTGATGGAGCCATTCCTGTCTATATAACACCTGTTCCTGCACTTCTCTTTGTCTTTGAGTCACAGGCATTCTTCTTGGACCTTGAACTGCTTCCTTCAGTTCTTGACAACGAGAAGAACATAAGAAAACTGCTGGGGCCCCTGGTACTGCTCTTCGGGGTGAGGCATGCTGTGATGTTGGGACAGAACGCGAAGAAGCATCACGTCTTGAGACTTTTGATGACTCTTTGATGAATGTTAGTTGTCTGAGAAAGCCATTACGATCTGAATCACCACTACTTGAATGAGTAGATGTCATGCAACCAAATCCAATCGATTTGCTGGTAGGATTTTTTCCTGACATCTGTGTGTTTTGTCTGCTGATGCCAGTGGGCTGGTTGGTTACTAATGGTGAAATGTTTCTTGTTTGCCTTGATGGATTCTGCATGAATGGTATTCTGACAGGGGATTTCTGTGTTTTCCTGTCTGTAGGAGATTTTGAGTTCTGATTGTTGTTTGAAGCGCTTCCTCTTTTGTCTGGTGGACTGCATGGTGCTGAAACCACCTTCTCTGGAACTTGTTTAATGGTTTGGGTTGGGGAGGTTACTTTTTTCTGAGGATGTCTGGAAGGTGTTGAACTTTGAGATGATCCTGAAGATGAGCTCTTTGGTATCCTGGCAGGTGGTGTTGAGCTTCTTTTGGGCAATGACAACTGCATGTCCATGGGGTGGCCCAGTCTGTGCAGGCTTCTTGATCTGTGTTGAGCTAGATCTGGATTTTTAGGGGCATCTGCTTTCTGTGTCACTTTTTTAGGTGGTGGTCTTTGAGAGAGGGTTGTCTCCTTCTTGGGCGTATATATCACTGTTCTACCCCTGAAGACCACTGGCAAGTTTGGGACAGGTTTACGAGGGGCAAAATCAAGTGGTTTATTAGCCTTTTTGTCATCTTTGTATACCTTCTTCTCTTTAGGAGTAAAGCTTGATCCAGACATAAATGACAGAACCGATTCAGATTCTGATGACGGTTCTTGGGACTTTGAAGCTTGTAACTTGGTAATTATTGTATTAGCTCCTTCTTGTATTGCTCTCCATTCAACACTGTTGAGATCAGAGTCTTTATCTGACGCCATTTCGTCAGAATCTAGGTCATTTTCAGGGCTCCACTCTGTTGCTTTCTGAAGAGTAGCTTTCTGTTTGTGCTTTTTCTCAGCTTTCTTTTTTCTTGCAGCCTGTTTTTTCTTGTGTTGAGGCATTGCAGATGTTATGCATTTTATCAAAAGATCATCTTCTGAATCCATGCTGACTGAGCTTGGAGAGCTGTTCTCTTCAAACTGATTACGTTCTTGCTGTGATTTTGGAAGACACTGGGGTTTGGATGTAATATTATGTTTATTCCTTATCCATGTATGCTGAGGTTTTCCATGATGTTCCTCAAATTCTGCATCACTTAAAGAGCTAAGGGAGGAACTCAAAGAGTAGCATGGAGGTGCTTCTTCTAAAATTAGATTTTGCTTGATTCTGTGAAAACCCTTTTGATGGGATTGATAATTGTTCACTTGATCTTGTATATTAGCATTGCGTATTACATTAGTCTTGCTTGATTCATAATGTTGTTTCTGTCCTGTCCTATTCATCAGTCCATCTTGTCTGTCCACTTCCGTAGTTGTTGGGTGATGCCTAGACTGAAAGGCTAAATTATTTTCCTGCGCATGAGAGTAGGTTTTCTGATTTTGGTACAACTCTGTGTTTTGCTTTCTTATAGGAATATCTAACTGTGGCATGCTTTTTGACAGATTCTGCCCTTGCTTTTGAATGTGTCGAACTGGAGACTTGCTTTGAATCCTTTGCTGGGTCATTTTTGCTGTCATCTCTTTACTCTGTATAAGTAATCTCTGAGTGGGTACCATATGCCTGATTGTTTTGTTCAATTGGTTTGTGACTATGTGAGACTGACATGTCATTTTAGTTGGTTTGTGGAAGCGAGAGAACATGCGTAGGTCTTCAATTCGCTTTGCCTCAATGTCAATCAGCTCTTGTGTCTCTTTGTTCCTTCGCCAGTCTTTCATTCCTTTAGTTCTGAGTGGATACTGGAGAGTTTCATCACTTAAGGAAGTGGTGCTTGAGAAATTAATGGGCGTGCCTTCTTCAGCAGAGTCAGTGTAAGAGGAATCATCATGATAGATTTCTTTTGAAGACATTCCAAGCTTTTGTCCAGTACACATTTGATTGTTTTTGTTCTGCAGCACCATATACACTGGTAATTGCACAGATTTTCGACTCTGCATGTTGAGAACTTGGTTTGAGAGGTTGGGCATCACAGTTGACCTTACCTTCTTAAACCTGGAAGGCATGGCAGAATTAATGCACTCTTTTAGAATTTCTATGTCGTCATCTGAGTTGCCTTCACTATACTGGTCTTGGTCGTCCATGTCCTCTTCCCTTTCAGAATCATCTAGATCATTGTCTTGCTGGTTTAGCAAAGGAGTAAGTTTAAGCTCCACATCTTTCTGGACATAATGCTCATGCAGAGGGAGGGCACTCAGACTAGAGGCACATGAGAAATTCTCAATTGGTTTTTCCACAGTGAAATAGATCATTGTGTCCAAATCTTGAGGTAGGTTAAACCTTTCTTTAAAGTCTGCGATTTCCATAAATTTGCGCAAACTGTTTTCCCACTGACTTCCTACGCCACTAAGATTTTGTGTTTCTGGTCCACTTGATTCTGCACAGCATGGAGTTTTGCTTCGACTCGGAGGCATTGTTTGTCCTGGGCTGTCTGGTAAGTCACTGGGGCTGACAGTACCACTTATCATTTCACTACATGGATCACTCTGAATAGAGCTGGCAATTGAAGGAGATTCAAAGCTGCCAAGAGAGCTTACTGAACTACAGCGGCTCATTACAAGAGGTGTTTCGTGAATGTAGTTCTCTGAAGAGCTGGATGGTGTCCTGTCCTCAAGAATTACTGGAGACACTCCTCTAAGGAACCTCTTCTCATTTTTGATTGTACTAGGGATCTCTGTTGGATCAGAGCTGCTGATTTTCTGATCAGTTAATAATAACTGACTGTCACTCAAGTCATCAAGTGTCTCATCTTCTTCATCTTTTCTCTCAACATTCACATCTTCCACCTCTATGATTTCTAATGAGGAGTCACTCTCAAGTTCATTTTCTGTCTGACTCTGTCCATCAAGAGCTCCATCTCCAGAAGAGAGTGACGACAGAGAACTGCAGCGAGAGAAGCATATTGGAGTGTTCTCTACAGAATACTTCTGAGGGGTCTCCAGCTGCCCTATTGTGGGGCTTCTTGCAGAGCATATTGGGGAAAACTTGCTAATACTACCTCCAGTCATCACTGTTGGAACCCAAGCTTGCCTACGCATTGCTTGAGCTGCCTGTACATTAATTGCAGTTTTTGCAATGCCAAACTTGGCAACACTTTGGATCAGTGGAACATGCTGATAGGAGGGAGACAACTTCACAGTTGGTATACTAGCATCTGAAGACACCTTAGTTGATACTGTTGCAGGTGTGGATATAAAAGGTTCTTGACTTTTCTCTGTATCAGTGGAACCTGAATCAGGCAAAACCGCATCCTTGTTTGTCTCAAAATCTCTTTCAGGGATCTCATTTTGACACATGACTCTTGAAATATGTAGACCACTGTTTACTGGTTCTTCATGAGTTACTTTAAGGTCAAGTTTATTAGGACGTCGCTGTTCTGTTGGTTTTGCTGAGGTGTGAGTCTGGTCCTGACTGCCACAATAGCCATCGCTGATGCTGCCACTGTTAAGGCTGTCATTGGATAAACTGGAGTTAGCTGTTTTAAGATGCAAGAAGGCATGTGCTCTGCTGAGACGCTCTTTCGGTAAGAAAGAGCTGGTGTCAGAAAGATGACAAGGGGAACAGGAAATGGCGCGTGCCTCGTGAAGCTCATCTGGCCCATAATTCCAATCCACAAAATGGTCTTCTGAGCTGAGGCTGAAGCTGTCCTCTGAAGATGTATGCATGGTAATGTCTTCTACCAATTTGTCAATTTTAGCCACAGTGTTGGTGATCTTCTTGGCTAATTTCTCAGCTGCCACAGTCACTTCATCATCAGGGGGTTGTGACCTTTTATTTTCAGTTTGAAAGCTTTCAACGTCTTGTTCAGGCTCCCCTCTCGCTTACGGGCTGGGTATTAAGGAAGTTAGAATTATTCAAGAACATGGAAAGCATAGAGAAGGTTCCAGTATCCAAGCTGGTTGATACATTAGGTGCCTCATCATCATCAAAACAACCAGAATCTGAGGCGTAGTCTTTTGCTAGGCTTTCAATGTGCCTCAAAGGTTTGTTTATACTTTGATGCTTGAAACTTTGCTTCTCGATTGAATCAAATGTTTCTGCCAGATGCTTTGCATCTAACTCAGCCTCTAATGCTTTCTGCTTTCTCATGTAGAGGGATGGCATGCAGGATCCTGGTGATATAACAGCAGTATCTTTATATTTAAGTGGACGATTTGTGAGGAGGTTTCGCAGAGCTGCAGCACTTCCCATGGCTATCATTTTGTGCTTTGAGTGGATGAGATTGCGCAACATGCTTACAGCTCCCAGATCCCACAGCAATTCCTGGTCTTTTGGACTACGTGCAGACAGGTTCCAAAGGGTTCCGCATGCATTACTCACAATAGTCAAACTGTGAGATCGCAAGTGCTGCAGCAGAGTCTGAAGGCAGTTATGATCCCTGAGGATTTGCCTGAATTAGGAAAACAGAAAGAATTTAAGTGAAGTCATTGAAACTTTGATCTCTGTTATTATTGTGAATGCAAATAAACATGCTACCTGTAATCATCTCGAGTTGCAATAAGGCTGGACACATTACGAAGGATACCTCCACCACTCTCAATAATGGCCAATGAGTTGGTTTGGCATCGATAAGTCAAAGTGCTAACCAAAAAGCCGAGAGCACCATCAACAGAGCAAATTGCCACCTTATTCTCAGTGCTGTGTGCTGACAGATTCCACAGTGCACTGAGGACACTCTTTAAAGTGGATTCCTGAGGGAAAGACCAGACCATGTAAAATTCCTCATCACTTTCTGAATGGTATTGAAGCACAAATATTACTAATTTAATGGGTAAATCAGTCATGTTCAGTTTTATGGAATGTAATAAATGGATGTCATAGAAATTCTTGATTGTACCTTTGTAGCCTGCAGTGCACAAGTCATAAGTGCTGACACACTGCCGACATCTCTCAGAGCCCTCTTGCTGTTGATATCAGCACGCCACGACAAGTTTCTCAGTATACTTGACACTACCTAAAAGCAATGACAAATCACAGAGCTGTTATTTTGTGTCGGCCAAATAATTACAAATTAGAGAAGCAAATAAAAATACAATTAAAATGTACTGTTGCATAATATTTGTTCTCCAAAATGTTAATAAATATTGTGATAGTTTGCTGTATGGAAAAATAGGTTATGTACCTGCTGTAATTCCTCGCTATCAGATGCAAGCTGTGCAACAATGGCTTGAAGACAGTTTTTCTTTGAGCAAAGAGTAGCCTAAATAATTTAATAAAGAGCATTTTGTCAAAATCAAGAAGGCAAAATATTGTATATATAAGTTGTACATTTAACTGGTACTGTATGTATGCATTATTATTAATTAGCAAAGTGCAAAATTATCTGTTACAAAAGATAAAATACATGTTTGTTTAATTATCTGGCAACATTTATTATAAAGTTTGGACACTGATTACATTATTGTAAAGGAGTGAGATGAGATGACTCTACAAATATCAATGTCTTCCACACTTGTATGTAATAATTAAAAAAATTACCTTATTTACAACATCACCATATGTAAGATTTGTGAGTGCCATTCCTGCATAACGCCGGAGGGCCATATTGATTGGCTCATTTTGCATGCCATACAGTTCTTGATCCAACTGTATTAGCTCTGCAATGGCTTGCAATCCCCCTAAAAGAGGCACAAACAAGCTTCTTCATTGTGTTTTCACCTCACTATATTTACAACTTATGTACAACTATTTTTTATCTGTTTAGTGAAAATGTATTCACGTACCTAGTTCATTCATCGCCCCAAGTACTCTTCCTCAAAGGATAACTTCATTATTGCACACAAGGCCTGGCACATTTGGGGATCCACTGGCTCAGGAATTTCTGTGGATATCAAAGTAAAAGTATACTTATATGAATTAATTTATAGCATGCTAACAGTATGTATAAATACTGTTTATATATATTGGAATTCATATTTAATTAATATGAATATGGATAATATAAACCATATTGAACCTCTCTAGTTAATCTAAATACTAGTTAATAGTAAATTCTAGTTAATCTAAATACTAAATAAGTACTTCTTAAAAAAAAAGTAATCTGATACTTATAACAGTACTTAGGCATGCATAAGCATAAGTTTGGAATTTAATACACACAAATTAAAGAATATGAATATTCAGAACAAATTAATGGTAAGTCTCGCATTATATAACGTTGAGTATAGCTTAACCAAAGCTCACCTGTGGTTTTGCCACCACCAGGTGATGGGGTACTTAAATGGTTCTCAATCCAGTCCCAGCCATTCTCGCAGTGTGAGCGGATCTGCTCTAGCACATGTAGAACTCTCATCTCGCGCCGCGCTTGGCCCTCATCTGGCTGTGAGTACACAATGTTGTGCAGGGCAGCACTGGCTCTGGAACGGGCTTCTCGACTATAGCCTCCTGTCCCAGCTGCTTCCCCAGTGCCACCTTCATGTAGTATTTGCACAAGCAATGGGACGCAACCAGATTTGCGCATAGCAATGCAGCTTTCCTGTGAGCTTGACATTGCCAGAAGGGTACGGGACATCTCCTCTCGATCTCTAGAGGCCAGCATGGACAGCAACCAAAAGACCATCTCCACCTGCAACCCGCAAAATTGCAATTTGCACACCAGTTTTTAATTGTGCTATTTGATACTGTATACAAGGTCAAAAATGAAATGCCATTGGCTGAACACACCAGTTTTTTTATTAAAGTATATTTAATCTGAAATCATATGGATACTGTATACAAGGTCAAAAATGAAATGCCATTGGCTGAACAATGTGGGGTTAACACCACAAATGCTGTGCTAATCCTGCTCTGGAGCAGGGTTTTTCTTCCGCATAATTCTTCTGTGAATTTTTTTAATCTTGAAATATCATTGTATGTATTATCAATAAACAGAATAAGAAATACTGGCTAAAACAAAAACAAAAAAACACAATGGTCTTACTTTGCTCCCTGCTTCTCCAGGGGCCTCCAAAGTACCAGTATTTCCGGTATCCATGTCAGACACTGATGCTTTTGAGAGGCACTCTGTACTCTGTGGACAAATCATATGGTTTATTATTTTTTCCTATTTAGTACAGAAGGTACTTGGAAATTTGATTTGTATGTTTGGCTTAACACATTAATATTTATTAAAGCAGCAAAGTACTATAAATCTGTGCCGTATTAAGACTGATACACACATATTGAGAAGGTATGTATTATTCGAAATAAGGAAAAAAAGTATCTGTGAGTTTAAGGGAAACTTAGCATAGCATCACCTTAGCACCAGTTAAAACCAGCTGAATAAATTGTCAATATCATAATTGTTTCCTTATGCAGCAAGGTCTAATATTTTGTACCCAGTGTGTGATATTTGTATATTTTAACTCTGACATACTGCCCAAATACGCTTTGAAGCAAGACAAATTTTTCTTTTAAAAACTGTTTAAGCATGTGCACATTTGCATATGGAGAATGAATCAGCACCAGCGCCAAAGATCTGATTCGTTCCTTCATGCACAAACCCGTCACTAGGGCAACGTTTGGCACCAGCTACAAATATAATCTCTATACAACTCGACTGGACACAGACATGGCTTGAATGATATTCTTGAGAGTATTTAGAATATAAGGGCCCTATAAGCACTATCCAATTTGAAAAACTGTCCCATGATCCATCTTGTGAAGTTGCTTTAGAGAAATTCCAGAGGTATGATCTAGATTCAATGAGATAAAATATTATTATTAATATTATCATTAGTATATACGTTTGATTTGCTGAACTGTTTTGGTTATTGAATACTTAAACTTAATTTCATAGTTCTGATCACTACTATTAATCCAATTTTCCAAGCTGTTATTTTAATTTTCTTTGCATACAAAAATTATTCTTGTCATTTCATAACGTTGAACCACTGAGGGCAGATGAAATATTCTGATGATGTCTTTTCTATTTGGACCTTCTGGACCTTTGACAGTGTATATTACAGTAGTCAATATAGCAGGTTTATAAATAGTTTCTTATTTTTATCCAAAATATCTTAAGTGGAGTTCATGAAGAAGAACAACAGGGGGATAAGTGATTATTGACAAAATTTTCATTATGCGATGGAGTAAAACTTTTTATAGATTTGATGAATACTATTATTTCAAAATAAGAGTCCAGTAAAGGTCCCAAAATAGTGACTCTTCACTAGAGAAGCTTCACTTTCTGCAACCCTATACTGCAGGTTTCATTATATCATTTCACATTCTTAGCCTTATTAACGAGTAGGACTCATGGTCAGTCTGGTTTGATCAGACAGATTACTGTGCTGCGGTGGGAATCCCTAAGTCTCAGAGAACTATGCTTTAAAATTACATTTTCACCCTTGCCAAGCATCCCAGCCATTGAGCTGCCAATAGGAGGCAGCTTGTGGAGGGCATACCCTGTTTTCTGCATAGCAACACTGAGTGCCAGTGTGAGCCGTGAGACAGTGCCAGGTGAAATTGGTTGGATGTGAATAAAATCCTAGGAGAATAGCGCTTCTGAAGCTGAGCGGAGTAGCCACTGCAGAAATATCTTATGGCACTACAAATACTGCTTTTTATGTTCCATTAGTGAAACGTTGAATAAGAAGTTTTATTTACACTATTGTGCAAACCACACTTATAATTTATTACTAATATATATATACAAATTCCTAATGATTACAATTTATCATGTTTGTAATTAAAATTAGTAAAACTAGTGATGCAAAAGGAACATTTACTTTTAGCTCTGTGATAACATATATCGTAATTCTTTCTCTTTTATTTACAATCTCCATCCATTACCTAAGCCATAAACGTCCCATTTTTAATGTGACTTTTCCAGCAGGCTGGTTCAGTCAACAATGTTCTCTGTGGTTTCTGTGTCGCCCTGGCAATGCAAACCCCAGTAGTTTACAGCATCTATAAATTGTGCTGTGAAAACGTTACTACTGAGAGATAAATAACAGCAGAGAAACTTTGTAGAATTTTGATGTTGCTAAATAATTCAGAGGAATTAAATAATTCAAATGCCAAGAACATATTAGATAGTTATATATATATATATATATATATATATATATATATATATATATATATATATATATATATATATATAATGAATATGAATATACACAGTACACATACATATATTATGTAAGCAAAAAAATTTGGATGTGACAAATCATTTGACAGCACTTATAAATAAATGCATTTCAAATAAATAAATAAATAAATATTTTACAACATATAAATATCAAAATATATCAAAATATGCCTCATCTTTGACATCCTGATCTAAATTTACATCAAATGATTCACGATACAGGCTTTGAAGTGCCCATCTGAATTAAATGACTGGTGATACGCCATCCGATTGAGAGCTTCGAAACAGAGAGAATCATTTCATGATGCAATGGTTTAACTGATTAATTACAATTAATAGGCCTAATGTAGGTCTACAATGTTTTTATTAAACACATTGTAGTATTTTTGTACATACACAATAATTAAAAATCCTTTATTGAGGTTCCTTTATTGTCACTTGGTTGGTGTTGTTGTTGTTCATTTAATAAACTTGGACAATCAGCTGAGCATCACAGTTGCATTTTATACTTCGGGCTTAAATGGAGGACGGGATGTATGGGTTACCTGAGTTTCTGTTACCGCACTCTTCTCTTGAGGACCACGTGAGCTCTGGGCCTCCTGGAGCTCTTTCTCCAGCTGCTCCAATCGAGCAACACGGATCTGTTTGCAGAAACATGTAATTATTCATACAGTACATAGCGAACATTTTAATGCTTTGATACTTTGAGAGAACATCATGTACCATTTCATGATATACAACCATTATGTGGGCTAAAATGCCCAGCTTAGCCATACAGTTCAATATGTTTCATCAAACGTGATTGATCTTGTCTCGTTGATTATTCAAAACACAATATAAACTGTGTTGAGTGTAAGGATTGTCGTTCAGGTCAAGTGTTGATAAAATTGTGACAGACACGTGAAATTTAAGCTGGATTTACAGCTGGACCTTTGTTGATGAAAATGTGGCATTAAATCCATAATCTGTTCTTACTTGTGTCCTCTGAACCATCTCGTCGCTGGTGCCGAAACGCTCCTCCATCACAGAACGCAGTTGTTGAGCTTCAAACTCCAGCTGCTGACGGATAAAATCCACCTGCATGGAGAACTGTGCACAGAAAAATGCACATATATCATTTGCACTGCATTCATACAGTTATTTTTACCATAATCAAACCTCTAGAGACAGCAAAGAGAATTACAGACTGAACAAACTATTATATATATTTAGTTAAACATGTTTAAAATAATTATCTTTTTTGTTCAAATAATGATAGTTATGATAGTTAGTAAATAATGATAAATATTTACTTTTTGCCTGAAATATCTCTTTAAGAATCAATGCTGTTATTGCAAACTAGACAAGGAACACCTGACTCAAAAATCTAGATTTAGGACAATCTGTGGTCATTAGCAGCAAAACCAGGTGACCTCATTTTTGGCTACAGATGTACACAGTCCCATCGGTGAGTAATTGGGGTGGAAGTTGTTTAGGCTGCTTACCGTATCAAGCCGCGGCAGTTCGGCCAGTCTCTGAGACAATCCTTGCAGCTGTGAGTAATACCATCGCCGCTCTCTCTCCTCTTTGTCTATCTCACCCAGCAACATGGATCTAAAACACACAGACACACATACTCCTGAAACCTGATATTACTGTACACCACTAGCATGGGCAGAATTCAGAATTTAGGAACTGAATATTTTGTGAGATTTGGCTACGGACAACATGATGTTGAAATAGACTTTTACATTTTTTAATTAATTTTATCACTTAGGATTTTTATTACTATTTTACAAATTTTTAATAATCAAATAAATTATGAATATGTATTCCTTTAATTGTAGATTTTTTCGTTCCTCAGCTTAGATATTTAAAACATCAGGTTTCTACTTTAATATTTAAAAATATACATTACTCCAGTCTTAATCGTTAAGTGACCCTCCAAAAATCAGTGTGATGTCTAATATTGTTCTGGAAAACATTATGTATATTTTAGCATCCTATGATGAATGCTTAAAAGAATAGATTTGATGAGTACATTTTACATGCATTTTTTGGTTTAATTTTTTCTTTGTTTTTTTCAATAACAAAACGTTTTATAAGTATGAATCTGAAATTTACAATTGAACCGTTGTGCAGCTCTTTAAAATGAGAGTGCCAGTTCCTGTTAAAGCACCTAATTTTGACTACCCGTAGCAAGCAATTATGGTTCATGGATGTGACTTAAACTAAAGGGCCACTAGTTATTAAAGTGAACTAAATTACATTTCCCTCAAAAAAACGAGACAGATGATTAGAGTGTTTGGATGTGATGATCTTACCTCTCTTTACAGAGATCCTCTAAGTGCTGGGCAGTGACCCGGCCTTCTGCAGATGCCTGATGAGGGTGCCCTGGGTGCACAGCGGTGCCCTCTCCGGATGCAGATGAGGACTGGCGGGATGGTGGACAGGCGGGACTCCTGGCCCGGCCGATGCTCAACCTCTCCTCGCCTTCACCTACCTGGCTAGGCATTGTCTCTGGAAACACACGCAGGTTGTGAGGCTGGTACTTGAGCTCGTAGTAGTTGGTCAAGTCCATATGCAGCTCTAGAAATACAAGAAAAGTCAAAGATATTATTATTTTTTTTAATATATTCTTTAAGCATTTAGGATGTGTGCAATCAGCATATGCTTGAGTGCTTGCAAAATTAGACTATTTACTATAGTCTTCTGCCTTCAAGACTTAGAGCAGTACTCATTCATTTTAAATGCTCTTCATTATTAAATGCGAAAACCGATTTTTTGATGCTGTTTTCTGTTGATGTTTGAACATAATTTCACAAACATATTTGGAATCACAATAAGCTTTGTGCGTTTGTTGCTTTCAAATTCTAAACAATTCTAAATAACATATTCACTTCAAACGGCAGCAATTTGATATAAAGTGATCATCGTATTTTCTTTACTACTAGTTATAGCACAAAATAAACATCAGAAGACCTTTTGAAAGAAAGGAAAATGAAAATATCTTTCTTACTTATCAAAAACATCATGAAATAACTAAAGAGTATGAAAATAAATATATATAGAAATTTATATATAATATATATAAATGCTGCAGTTAAATAGATTATAATGTCGAGAAGTGAATAGATTTCGGCAGTACCTTTGAGCTGGTCCAGCACATCAGTTCTGCCTGAAGAGGCAAGAGTCCCAGCCTCCTGCTCCAGTTTACTCTGCAGCTGCCTCAGAACCTCCTATTACAGCAAAAAAATAAAATAAATAAAAATAAAATAAAATAAAAATATATATATATATAAAAACACACAAACAACTGAATAATCAGGCGACGTCTTTTGTTTGCCAGTGGAGTCCAGTCCTAAAAAAATCTAACTCTTGTATTTCAAAGTAAAAAGAGAAATTCTTCTCTTATATCAAGAAAGCAAATGACCTCATCTTTGTAATTCATGTATCACTCTGTTTGAGGGGCGAACCGATCAAGTAGAGTGAAAAGATTTGACAGGGATTACACTCAGCATCTGGGCATGTGGGCCACAGTGGAATCATGGGATACTGAATATGACCCATGTATCACCTATAATCTCATGAAAGCTTTTGCTGAATCAGTTTCAATTGATGATTTTGTGTAGCAAATGGCTTAGAGCATTTCCAGTGCATCAATAAATGAACCCTTACAGAACTTAGATTTATGAGTTTGATGAGTTCAATGATTCTGTTACATACTCTACAAAGAAAGTCAGTGGAGTCCAAATTTTATGGAATGCAATTTTCTTCAAAATATTAATTTGTATCATACATTATTGTCTACAATAAAGTCATTACTCCAGCTTTCAGTGTCACATAATCATTCAGATAAGCTGATTTGATACTTAATTTCATACAGTTGCTGTGGAAGGTTTTATGTTGATTTTAAATTTTCTTTTTAAATTACATTGAAAAATTCTAATGTCACTTTTGATCAATTTGAGCCATCCTTGAAAAATAAAAGTATTAATTTATATTATTATTATTATTACTAGTGTAAATACAATGAAAATGAGAAAAATAGAGTTTTATATATATGCATGTTGCAACAGTTAAGTCAAACGAAAATTGACAAAACCAAGCTGCTGATTCCTAATGAGTGCTTTGAGGGTTTTATTCCCTATAGGATTAATGTCTCCAAGCTGTTAAACTGACAAAAACACACATGAATCTGTTTTATTCAACCTGCACACAGCCTTTGAAATGTATTTTCTCATCTGATGAATTTCAGTGCCATCTTCAGTGAATTTGTGGTTTGTTGGTGTGATTTCATGCGCGGAATTGCTTAATATGAACAGGAAAAAGACACTCCTGTTTTACTGGAACTCGAAAGCTGAACCCGACATCAAGCTCATGTAACACATCAAACATTCTGCAATTTAAGACTCTGAGTCAATAATAAAATAAGCTTCATGGTCTAATGGTTGCCTTCTCTGCTCAACTGAGAGCTGTAATGGGCAACAGTGATTTAAAATGTGCTCGGACATCATTCAGCTTAGAGATGCTGGACATTCATCATTAGAGTCTCCAGACATTTTGTGGAAAGTGGGTCACGGCAGAGACAAACGCATGCAGTGGAGACTCGCTCCTCATCACACAGACCTACTCTTCAAACTGCTTAACCAATGCTGTTAAAATATGTATGTGCTTCATACATATTAGAACTGCAGAAAATATGAAAACCATCCTTCCGAGCAGAAATTTTTCCAGATGAATAAATGTGTTTTGATGTTTAAACTGTTTTATAAAGTATTTTTCTTAAATAAACAAAAACATTGGAATAGTGAAAATTCTAAATGTCTCAAACTCAAACCATTCTCCACAGTCCAAAAAAACTATTTATTGAAACTAAGCCTTATCACACAAAGACAATTATTATTCAGAAATAAGCCCTAAGCAAAATAAATAATACAATATAATATAATATAATATAACACAAGAGGAAACCATTAAAAAATCATTAAAAAAACTGCAGGTTAATTAGAACATACAATGAAAATACAAGTTAACATACTGCAACTCCATATTGTTACATATGTAGTTTTTTTTTTTTTTTTTTTTTTTTTTTCTGTCCAGTTTAATAAAAGAAAAACTAAAACCATGCCATTTGTATGCCACTTTTCTTTCAAAAACATTGCTTTTTTGGGATAAGTCAACTTGTGGAACTAAAAGCCTTTTACCAGAAAACTGATCAGTTTGGTCAAACAATGAAAAATTAACTGTAGATTAATTAGCAAGACTGCCTGTAAATGTCTTGATTATTAGTTATGCACTTTTGCTTGGTGAAATGGCTTCTCCTTAAGGTCTAAATGATTCTAAAAGATTATCCTGACCTTGTATAACAGCTTTGGTTTTATGCTCTGCTATGTAATTTTAGAAGAAGATACAACACATTCAAGCAAAATCAAAGATCTACTATCAGGCCTGACTTATGGACCATGTTCCCTCACCTTCATGTCAGAGGTTTCATTCTCCAGCTTGGACAGGTGATGTGAGTTGTCCTGAAGCTCACGGCGCAGGTGAGAGTTCTCCTTACGGAGGTCCTCCACCTGCCGTACCAGCTGGTCATAGGAGGCCGTTGGGTATGACATCATCACTCGATGGGATCCCTGAGAAGGTCAGAAGGCAGGGGTAAGTCAATGAAAACGCGTCAGTAGGTTCATTAAGAATTCAGTGTATACAGAGCACAGTCAGCAGTACATTCTCAGAGAAGATCATACCAGACAGGAAAATGGTATGTTTGCTGGATCACTGTAGAAATAATAGAAATAGTCCCACATGTTGTAACAGTTTTTAAAGTCAGTAAATTTATTAACTTTAAAGTAAGGGTTGTTTATTATTTAGTCTACCAGTTCTAAACAGGTTTGTCAAGACAAATTCCTTGACACATCTGTGTGTAGTGGATCTTGCTGCCTTGATCCCAGCCTCAGTCCATTCCTTGTGAAGATTCTTGAATTGATTTTGCTTGACAATCCTCTTAAGGCTGCAGTTTTCTTGGTTGGTTGTGCATCTTTTTCTTCCACACTTTCTCCTTCCACTTAACTTTCTGTTAACATGCTTGGATACAGCACAGCCAGCTTCTTTGGCAATGAATGTTTGTGTCTTACTCTCCTTGTGAAGGGTGCCAATGATTATCAATGATAGTCTTCCCCGTGATTGTGTAGCCTAAAATATATATACACATAAGTCTAGCTGAAAATCTTAAGGCACCTGCCCATGACCACCCAGGTGGGCAGGGGTTTTTTGTTATGTAGTCTACCAGTATTAATCAGGCTGGTCAAGACAGCTCTGAGACTAAATCAAAATGGGTAAACAATGGCTTGAGTGGTGTCAGGGCTCTTGACCTCTCAGGAATATTTCATACCGCAGGCAGCAAATGTCACAAAGGTGAATTAATTTAGTTCAGGCCTATTTCATATTTCATCAGTGTTCACACTTAACAAGGCCTGAATGTAGTTCCTGTGGGGCTTCAGGTCAGATTGGCCTTTATTACAGAGAACGTTTATATAAAGCCTAAAAGAGCGAGTGAGCATGTATAACACTGGATGCAGAGAATTTTTTAAATCCCCAACAGGGCGACTTAAATCATTTTTAAACATGTTGGCTGTTACAGTATGAAACATTAAGTAACGTGTTTACACTATAATCTAATGTGTCTCCTGGAAATTCTGATGAGAAATAACTAGATATACAAAAACAAAACAAAACAAATATTACGAAATATCAAATCAAATAGTATGTAAAGTACCAGTACTTTTTTCAAAAGCAACATTGGCAACAGCCATAAGTTATGGCAATAAGAAATAAAGGTACAAAGGCTATCAATGGGACAGTATCTTTTCAAACAGTCTTTTAGGTACTAATACGTACACTTTAGGTATTAAAATGTACCTTTAAGGTACCAATACAGACCCTTTTGGTACAAAAGTGTACCATTTGAAAAGGTACCTCCCAAGTGACAGCTTTTGTAGCTTTATTTCTGAGAGTGTGTATATCACAAGGTAGGGTAAAATAAAAGCATTTAATACTGCAGTGTTAAATGTAAAGCATTACATAATACTTAAATAGAAAATCTCAACTGCTTGAATGTTTATATCATCTCAATATTATTGCCCAAGCAATAATATTATTGCTCTCTCTCTCTACAAGCACAGCATTTTTGCATTCAAAATAGTATGAAAATGAAAACATAATAAAGGCAAAGTCTGTCTTTAAGCATGTAGATGATCCAAGCTCCAAAATCATCACCAAGCCATCTGTCTGTATGAGCAGAGCCTCCTTGCGGTTGATATGACAGGTTTGCATTATTCACGGCTGTGTTAATTCTCCCTGTGACTGGTGCCAGCAGCTCTTCCAACCCTCTTTCACCATCCCCCACTATAGTACGGATCAGGAAGACATTAAACATTTCTCTGTGCCACTATTCCTTGTTTTCTGTCAGTTTTTCTATGCTCACATCCCTCAAGTACTAACATACATTTACATACCCTAAGCACTTTTTCTTTTTATCAGTTGTGTCCATGTTTGTAGTTTACAGTATAGAAGATTAAAACGGATGTTTGTATTTGTGCATGTGAAATGCTGTCTTCAAACAGAGCTGGGGGTTGGGGAGGCTTCAACCTTAAACATTTTTAAAGTGTCTACAGCACCAGTATCGTAATATAAAAAAAACACACAAAAAAATTCTCGTAGCTTCATAAAATAATGGTTTAACCACTGATGTCACGTGGATTGTTTCAAATCCTCAACATAATCTAAACTTCCTGAACACAATCTACTACAGTCTACTTCGTTTTATCGACAATACTAGTTAGTTTTGTTCAGTGCCATTTTTTGTGGGTGTGGAAATGATGTCACAATAACAGACTCTCTTACTTATTTTAAAGATTATAAACTGCGAATTTTAAATATTCCACGTACTTTTGAAAATCCAATGTTTAGTCTATCCCAATAAAGCTAGTCATCACAGCTAAAAACATGACAGATTACTTGTTTCGTGAGGGGGCTGGCATCACAGCATCTTTGTTTCCACGTGGAATGTTAAAGAATATGACACACATCTCTCGGAAATCCTGTATAATTTTTACCAGTCCTGCGATGACTTCAAAAGTCCTGAAGTGCTTCCAGATAAGTATGCCATATGCATCAGATGTTCAGCCAATGGTCCGTGGGCGTGACATCTGAGGCAGAGACTATGGTTCACATATCTTTGTGCTGTATTTGTTATTTGTTTATCTACTTTTGACATATTTGTATAAAATAAACATAAAAATAACTTTTATATGAACATTTACTGAACTGCTGAAACTGATATTCATTTATAAGTAAAAATAAATTGTCTGATATACTATGCAAAGACCTCATTGATACATCACAAACTTAAAGGGATGGTTCACACAAAAATGATAATTCTGCCATCAATTACTGATTCCAAACCGTAAGACCTTTGCTCATCTTCGAAACACAAATAAATATATTTTTTTGCATTCTGAAAGCTCTCTGACCCGCTACAGACAGCGAGGATTGTTACACAATCGAGGCTCAGAGACTTAGCAAAGACATTGCTAAATAAGTCATGCGACATCCAGGGTTCAAACTTAATTTTACAAAGCTACGAGAATACTTTTTGTGCTAAAAAAAAAAAAAATAACTCCACTACACATCATATAGTGCCATTTTTGGAGAGTATCGTATACGTGAATGGAGTATCTGTGTCAGCAGCCCTGTACATGAACACTATGTGATACTTTCCCAAATGGCGCTGTAGGGTAATGCAGAGAAAACTGTTGAATAAAGTTGTTCTAATAGCTTTGTAAAATTACTGTTGAACTACTGATGTCACCTGGGTTATTTAAATTATCTCCTTGCTACAATTCTAAGCCTTGATAATGTAAGGATCCTTGCTGTCTATGAACGAAGGTTTAGAGTGACATAAGAGTGAGTAATACATTATATAATTTTCATACTTCGGTGAACTTGTCCTTTAAAGATACTGTTTTGCCATCTAAATATTAGCAACAGCATCAATTTGGATATAAGCTCAGTTTGGGCCTCTAAACAAAACTAAGCTGTTTTTTCTTCTTCAGGTATTAGGTCCATATTTCACAATTTATATTCTATACCAGTGGTTTTCAACCTAAGGATCCTTGCTGTCAGTGGGCCACAACGGTATTGCAGGGGCCGCCAGTTATTATCAATAGATAATAATAATATTGCTAATGTACGTAAAAATGTGTAGTAATAATTAAATATCATAATTAATTAAATAAAAAATAATAATAATAAACTGTTACTATCGTTCACTATTCCAGGTCGTTGATTGGTTTAAAAACAACCCATGATTTAGGATATGTAACATCATTTTTGCTGCATACATTTAAATTTTTTTTTTTTATTTTTTTGCAGTTTTTGAAACATATGTGTTTGGTTGTGTGGGCTGTGAGTTAAAAAAGGTTGGGAACCACTGTTCTATACTACAAGCTTTTTTGTCTAAAGGTTCAAAAAACAGTTCCAACTGCTCAACAAATAAATAAATAAAACACTCATGGCAATCTTAAAACAGTCTTAGTACTTGAACATGACTCAGCATAGTTTACCACAATCCTGAAATAGTCATATCTTCAATAACAACTGCCCACAGCTGTGAGTTTTCAAAAGAGAGCACCTGGCAATTTCAGCTGCCTATAAACGCTTTGGTGGACACAGAGTCTAATGCTGCCCAACACAGCTTAACACACCCTAACGCAAGCCAATACATCCAACGTAGCTTAATGTGACCCTATATAAGATTAATATGCTGCTTATTATAAGCGTGTTTGGGCTTGTTGTCAAAGTCAGTAGACTCACAGATTATTTTTAAGCTTATTTTCAGAATACAGTCCCAATTTTGCACTGCCTAGTGCTTAGTCCCCTTAGCGCAAGGAAGTCTGACTGATTACTGAACAGCAATCGGCAACACCCCCACCTACTGTTTGAGCTACATTCAACATAATGATGCATAAATGTGCACATGAAAAAGAGATTTATTTAATGATTTACTGTAGATCAGGATTACCAGGCCAAACAAACCTTCGAGAAGTTCCACCTTTGTTGAAATTGCTAAATGTTTAAAGGGTTTCACATATAATAAATGGGTTTTTGCATATATATATATATATTACACATTCATGCTCAAGTAAATGAGATCAATGATTCAATCACCTATTCACTCATTCACCTACCCACCCCCACAGACACCCTAACACAATGCAACACACCTCAGCAAAGCCCTATGTGTCTTACAGCACAGAACAAACTACATCTTAACACTAAAATCTTTCAGACTGATCATTTCTAATAACAAATTTGGTTGGTTGATATTCTTAAGGGAGATGCCAGAACAGATACCAAATCCCAAGGCATTCACTGCAATCACGACGATCCTCTAATTGTCTAAATTAAGTCTCTGTAATTCTGCTCTAATAGCCCTCCATTAGTCAAACAAAGATTTACTCACAAACAGACTGCTGCGTTCTCCAGACTGAACAGATTCCAGACTCAGCCGGTGTTAAACTACATTACCGGAACCAGCCAGACCCCAGGACATTTACTCACACCTCTCTTGCCTTTATACACTTGGGTGAGGTCCACCTCAGGACAGGCTGGATTATGTAAAGATAACGCACCACCCCAAAATCAATCCATTAAAATTCAGACTCACAGATCAATGAAGAAAACCAATTTGCCAGGAACACGATGGCCAGAGCAGTGGCTGGTTTTGATGCAATTGCTTTTGGATCATAAGGACGCAGCAGAGTATCTGACTGTAAATTCAGCTGGGTTTGGACAGCATGGATTAATCTGGACAGCACAGGACACCCTAAATTGAAAGCTGGTGCCTCTGATAGGATATAAAAAGAGAGGGGGAGAAGGGAGAAATGTTTGATGATGAAGCATGTGTGATGGTCCACAGGGATTTAAGCACAGCTGGTTCATCTTTTTCATCTGGCTAGTCTTGTTCCAGATCTAATAGGCTGAATGCACGACCAATTGGGCACCATGCAGACACTTTAGATATTTCTGCATTTTAATTGGCTACTGGTGGTGTTTCAATAACCGTTAAATTAATGAAGTCAGTAGGAGAGGAAATGGCGATACCACTCTTTTTTTTAATCTTTTGTGCTTTTTGTGCTCTGCTGTATGTGCTGCAGTGGATGCTGGGTAATCTACTCTAAGATCTATCCCTTGAGGAAAATAACTGGAAGAGTGTTAGTGAGCTGCCAATGCGGGGCAGCAGTTCTCGGCGGTTGCCATGGTAACACCCAATCCCCGCTCTCCTCAGCAGGGAATGCTCTGAAAATCACAGCATCTGATTTTGCATTGTGACGAGACATAAAGTGATACCCAAACATACAGTTTGTTTCAACGTATGCTCTGATCCTCAGATCTACAGCTGTATAGCACACGTCCCCTAGGCTACATGGGAAAGACATCCAATATCTCATTACATGACGCATAGAGGACAGGCACACACAAGCCTAGGGCAATAAAATAGCCAGCTATATTGGTGAAGCTATTGTTTAGTGTGCAAGGTGACCCAGGTTTGATTCTAGAGACCAGTTCTGTTTTATATATTAAAACTGTTATTAATAATTCTGAACAATGATAACTGATAATTACAGAGCATCAAATTATCATATTAGAGTGATTTCCGAAGGATCATGTGACATTTTAAAGTATATTAACAGAAATCAGTCATTTTATATTGTAATAATGTTGCACATTTTTGATATTTTTGCTATATTTTTGATCATATTATGTACGCATAAGTAACTTTGTATATGCAAAATAAATCACAATGAATGTTTATTTTTTATTAATTTAATTTTGAATTTTTGTATTATTATAAAACGTCACAATTTGCAACATGCTTAAACAACCTTTGACCCCTGAATATTTTCTGCTGGTTACACAATCTTAACTTAAAGATATTAGGAACAATCTCAGAGCAATTTAAACAAGACGTTAGTAAGGATTAAGCAAGCTTTTAAATCTATTTGCATACATTTTGCATTTTTTATTAAGAAGTTAACACTTGAAGTAGATCAAAAGCTTTCATCAAAGTTGTCGTAAACCTAAAAACAAAATGTGTCCTTATCCTAGGACAACTTTGATTGATTAACTTTTTTGATCCAATTCAAATGTTGACTACTGTAGTTAATGTTGTGTGAATGAATCTGATGCACACGTGTAGCTGTGACTGTGTCCTAAAGTCCTCTATAACTGTGATATAACAAGAGCCTAAGGCTCTTCAGTCATGCACACACAACAGCCGGAAAGCACGCTAAGACTACAAATGATGCAAAGGTCAGCAAACAGCCTCACTAACCGAAGTGATTTATCAATCTACCAATATATAATGTAATAATATACCTTCTTTTTATTTGTTTTTCACTGGTCTGACATATATAATATAATATAATATTATATAACATAATAATGCGTTGTATACATTTTATTTTAAGACCAAATAAAAACTATTTAGATACAAGAGATAGCAAATAAATGTTATAACAAGGTCTGCTTAATTTATTTCATTTATGAAAGAAAAATATATTGGAACCAGACATGCGTTGAGCACTGGGTTTCTGATAGAATGAACTAAAGTAGGCCACAAGCAGCGGGAATGAGAACAAAGAAGATGGAGGATGCTTACCCTCCTCCCCCCTCCCTGACCATCTCAAAACAACCATTCACTGCTAGACTGTCTGGTTACCAAGGAAACAGCACCTGCAAAGGAAGGACCATGCCTGAGAATCCCGTGCCTTGAGCCAGCAGGTCATGTGTTTGTTAAGAGACTAGGTTAACCTGACTGTAGTGCTGTACTGTCTTTATAAAATGGTGGCTGCAAATTCAGGCAATTCACCCATCAGCCAAGAGGGGGATAGTAATCCATCACATTGAGAGTATGAATACTGAATTATTCCAAAACTAACAACCCTTTTTTCAACCAGTCAAGTAAATTGTGCGGACTGCATTAAAATCTGAATAAAGACATTTCTCAAAGCTGATCAAGCTGTAAAGCAGCCTCCATGACAAAGAGCCATCAGTCAACAATGTGTTTATAAGGTCACTGAATTATTCAGTGTAATATTCATGACTCATCACAATGATTTCTCAAGGTCAGCGAAATTTAGCAGGACAGGAGAGGTGCCGCGAGAAATATGCAACCATACATTTTTCCAACCTTTGCGAAATGTAAAAAAAAATAATAATACTGCAGTAACCTTCATCATATGCTCCATATCATCAATTCCAACATCCCTAAAGACTGGAAAATTGAACTAAAGCTCTGAAAAATTTGCAAGTACAGATCAATATTGTATAACGATCAGGCCTGTGTGAAACAAAAAATGGCCACTGACAAGTTGCAGCTCTCACGTGTCTTTCGACAGAAACATACCATATCTCCTGGGACACATCAATCTGTGCTAACCACAACAAGAATTAACCTTCATAAAAAATAGCTTGGACATCATACGCATCATGTATCCAACCCAATCTCATTGTAATTAATAACTGTTTAGTATTTTTGTGTGACCCCTATTGACAGTTCGAAATGATATTAGTCACATGATATAAGTTCTTACAAAATCACCACCTCGTGAAATACTTATTTTTCTTTCTCAGCTTATTAGAAAACAAATGACACATCATCAGCCGCCAGACATTCTCTTTAAACATAAATAACACAAAATAAAATAAGCGATCCGAAATTATATATTTGACTCTTATTGGCTGCATTAAACTGTTTAATAGACGTGTAGTTCCAAGTCAGTTTAATCACTGTACTCTATTAGTCCTATGCTATCATTGACGAACACAAATAAACACATATCACTTGCACGCAGAGACTGCACACACAAAAACACTCAGGAGCATAAACCCTAACCCTTTTTAGTCATAATTTGGACTGCAGACATTATTAACACCTTCAGTTCGTCAGTGCATTTGAATGACCATGATATAATCAGAATAATTCATGGCAAGCTGTGCATTAAAGGATTTTAATGCACTCCTTGCCGGCATTCAGCTTCACATTGAGTGTCTATTTACATCCATGTCATGTGTTAAAATCTTTTCTTGCACAGCTAGTCATGCATTATCATTTGCATGCATACATATATGTACTATAGCTGCATTATTAATCATTAAAAATCTTTATCTCGAAATCTCAATTTAAGAAGTTCCTGACTCATAGAGCAAATAGTTACCATGTTTAGACAAGAAATAGCTTCACTTTGAAAAAGGCCATCAACCATAAAGTATTATTTGAATCTTACAATCATTCATAGTATTATAGAAATACTGGGATAAAAGTTTAAATTTCGGATAAAAACATAGATGTCTATGGTAAAATACAGCACCTTTTGACAAGTTAAATTTATTTATCGCTGAATCATTCATTCAAGAGATTCATTCAAAAACACTGATTCATGTGATGTATTTATGGGTGAATCGTTAATATTTCTTCGAACCAACTTTTCATAATTTTAATATTGAAAAATGGTTTATTAAATATATTTTAAATATAATATTTTAATTTATATTTAATAACTAATATAAATTAATAT
Organism: Puntigrus tetrazona; assembly: GCF_018831695.1. Taxonomy (NCBI): domain Eukaryota; kingdom Metazoa; phylum Chordata; class Actinopteri; order Cypriniformes; family Cyprinidae; genus Puntigrus; species Puntigrus tetrazona. The sequence goes on from NC_056709.1 coordinate 3,948,825, forward strand.
AATACTTTTAAACAGCCTGTAGCAATTCATGTTTTGTAATTATTAAATTTCACAATGTTTTGCCCACAAAATAATTTTCAGAATTGCGTGAGAATTGTGATTCTATTTACGACAAAAAAAAGAAAAAGAAAAAAAAGAGAACATGATTCTCAATTTATCCAGAATCGTGCAGCTCTAATACATACATAAATTAATCTGAACTATAAACTTTTATCGTTTGTTCATAAAGCACAACTATCTAGTCTCTGAATAGCCAGCAAGGTTTTACTAGAAACAACATCCAGTGGCTGTCACTTTCTATAATACTCACATGACATTATGTAAGCAGTTTTTTTTTTTTTTTTTTTAAAGTCTACATCACATCTGTGTCCAGGAGACTAAGTTGAGTCACCAAGCTGTGCAGGGGTGGTCCAGACATGGGTTTTTATGGACATCGACTCCCTGGTCCCTGAAACATCTAAAACTAATGCTAGCTCAACTCAGCCTTTATGCTTTTTAACCAGAGGTAGACGTTGTGGCCTTAATTCAGCCCTATTCTCCTTAATGTTTACAGTCTCATTGGATAAGGTATTGCTTTGCTTTTTTCTTCCTCTGAGACACACACGGTCTCTCCTATAATCCATATATTATTACGGATCAATCTGGAATATTTGGCCAGGTGCAGCAGAAATATTTAGAAATAATGGTGTCTGATAAAGGCCTGGATACTGGTCGAAACCGTCGCAAGTATTTTAACCAACAAAGTACACATTTTTCAAAAATGATTGCTACGCTTTTTTTAGAATCAGAAATTATTCATTTAAATAATGATGGTGTCCATATATAATATGATATGCTGCACAAACATGTGTAAATTATTTAAATAAATTGTAAAAAAAATGTAACTCAAATCAATGTCATGCCATTGCATTTATTACAGCAGAATAATATACAGTAAGGTCACTGTAAAATTAAGTTCAACTAGGGTGGCTGTAAGTACTATTCTGTTTATTGCATGGGCAATTACCAAATGGCAGAAGTAAAAATAAATAAAAATAGTAATAATAAATGCAAAAATAATTCTGGATTTACTATTTAACTCACTATGCATATGTTTATTGTCTGGTAAAGTGGGTATCTATCTATCTATCTATCTATCTATCTATCTATCTATCTATCTATCTATCTATCTATCAAAATAATGATTTTCTAACAGTTTACCTTAACCAGGATGAACGCAGTTATTAACAAAAGACTATTTACCATAATGTACTGACAAATCTAATAACATGTAATCAGCATCTCGAATAATCGTCACATTTTCTTTGTGCTCATGCAATATTCACGGTAACAGAGGCCGAAACACATTTGCAGAAGATTCCTTTCTTTGTTACTATGAGCATCGGACGGCTAGGAAGCTTTCACCATGAACGGAATAATAAGAAAATGACCCTCACGCTCGGCTTTCTGTACATCGAAGCCCGTGATTCGGACACAGCAGACATCCTTGCCGTTTTATTGTTGACCTTGGCCGTGATATTTTAGCTGCGATATCGGTCGCAGATATTCGTTCGTTTTTAGGCCCCTAAAACAACACGTTTATTGCGCTCGTGCAGTGAAACGTAATCTTATTTGTGCTCGTTAAGATTCGTGGGAAACGCTTGCGGTAAACGGTCCTCTCTGGCGCCCTCATAAATATTCTCATCAGGACCTCACCACGTCTCACGGACACGCAGCGTACGCAACCGTATGATTTACCGCAGAAATACCGAAAACATACATATTTTTGATACACCCGTCCCCCGTGGTTTAATATATTCACTAATAGACTGAATTGGTGTAAATCTTACCTCATGTTCGGCAGCGTTGGCGGTGTTTACTGGGCGTGGAGGCGCTGCTGTCTTTCTCTGTCAGTGGGGATGATGCCCTGCATTCAGTGATGCTGTGCGCTCTGATGTCACGCCTCTCCTCTCTCTCTCCCACACACACACACACACACACACACACACACAAGCTTTTCTCCTTCTCTTTTTATTTTTATCTCGAACGTAAATATTGGCAAGAAAAACAGGCAACTGCCTTAACGCGCACACGTAGATCTATCGAGAAATTCGGTTTCAGTATGATTAACTGTGGAAAAAACATCACATTGTCTTGTGTTTTTAATAATAAACAAGCAAATAGCAGGCTAACGTTAATTAAAACGTATATGTTATACAGTATAGCTGGCTCATCGTGCTATTTATTTATTGCAGCTGTTGTGTAAAAGTGTGCAGTAGTGTGTAGCTGTTGTATTAAAAGTGTGTAATAAACGTGCAGTTTGAATAAAAGGTCAGACCTTGTCAATAAAATAATGGTCATATTTTTAATGATTAATAATAAAAATAATTATTAAATTAAATAGGGGTATCTGAAGTACCTAAAGTGTAACAAAATGGTAGATATTTTGTTCTGAGAGTGTACAATTCAGTTATTATTCAATTACAGTTAAACTTTTTATTGACAGGTTATATTACATAATGTCACAACACTGGTCAATGGGTGTTTTAAAAAGTCACTCCAGTTTCTTCAATGCACTCTTAAAAATAAAGGTTTTTGCATCAACATTTACAATCCATGAAACCTTTTAATTTCACAAAGGGTCCTTTACAGTAAAAAAAATATTATCCAGATTATTAGAATGCTCTTTACACTAAAACCCTCTTTTGGAACCTTTAGTTTTTAAGAGTGTATATTTAGATTTTTACATAGGTTGTCTTAAATTTCAAGTCTTGGATACAAAGCTATAGCTCATATAATATAGTTCATATAATACACACTGGTGTTTTGTGGCAACATACTTCAATACTGGAAACACAAAACTGTTATGGAACAATACAGATGTATTGCTTTATAGAGGGTGCTAACTTTGTCATGGGTTCAATTTCAAGATAAAAAAGTGTTTATGAAATGAACAAATAATAAAATACTAACTTATGCTATATTCTTTTGAACAAAGGTGTGCATTGGGTTAAAAAAAGGCTGAACAACACTAGTTTGGAGGACTATATGAAAAAATTGCCACAGGCTGCTTGAAAGAAAACATTTATAATATTTAATATGAGACATCAATTTATTTAATTCCTAATGAAACAGTCATCTTGCTAGCAGCACTCTCACTGAGACAAAAATGATAGCGCTAACCCACAGCTGACCATTTAGTAATATTTATTTTTTTTGCGTTCAGAATTTTGCATTCACACATCTTGGCCATCGTGGAATAAGCTGTAGGCTAATTCATGTTGTGTGAGGATTTCTGTAGAAGATACAATAACACATTTTATAAATCAGACCACGGCTGATGTCATTTGAGAAGATATACATTTAAAGAAACCTCATATCAAATCTGATGTCATCAGATTTGAACAGTTCGATTTAAACGGCGTCATTAAAAATACAATTCCAGTGTTGTATTGATAACAGGGGTGTCAGACTGAGTGCAATGGGGGGTGCTGTGAGCATTTCATTTGTGATGCAAATTACAAATAAATTTCATGCAAAGGCTTCATTTACTGGTTGCTTTGTCGATTCATCACAAAACCATTGGAGGGAGACAAATACTTATACACCAGTGAACAAAAGGTTATCCTGACGCCAGGATGAGCACACCTTACAGTTAAGGTGTGTCAACGCCTAGGGAGTCTGTTATATAGTGTGTGTGTGTATATATATATATATATATATATATATATATATATATATATATACTATATATATATAACTAACACTGTATATAAACTAAGCCTACTGTATAGGCTAATAGGAAGCAAAACATATGATAAGCCTTCATCACGCATGTCATCTAATACAAAAAAATGCCTATAAGATAATTTAACGGTGGGCTATATCTGAATATATTAGTAACCACACAGAATGTATTTTTTTATGGTATGTCCCACCCAGTAAACCTCGCTTAACTAACATCTGTACCCGAATTTTAGCCTTTATTTCTATAGTCTGGTAGCACTTCTATTAGCTATTTTTAAAATATAGCACCCTAATATAGTAGATACTATTTCCATCAGTCCAGTGCCCCCGTCCGCTCCCAGTGTGCGCCCATAGAGGAAACGTCGAGCTCAAAATGGTGTTTTATTAAAGAAACATGTCCCCTTTAGTGACGGAACAATGTTGTATGATCAACATGGCGTAGACGGAGAACAGTTTAACGGTATAGAGCAGGTGGGGTTTTGTTCTCGTCGTGTAACGGGACACAGGACGCGGGGGTGAGCCGCATATCGCGCGCTTGCGTGCGTCAGAGAGGACGTGGTAGGACAGCTGGAGCGCGCGCGCCGCCCGCACCAAGAGCAATAACAGCATTTTCAGCGACATCGCTCGATTTACGCCATGCAAATAACACGAGAAAATGAAACGGGACTGGTACGGCAGAGAATGTAAGACATTTGTCGTGTATCTGATCTCCTAATGCTTCCCATAATTTATGACTAACAAGATTTGGGATCGTTGCTACACTGTCGCCAGGTAAGAATAAATCACTTTTCACAAGCGGTACACAAATAAGTGTTTCAATATGGAGAGGGTTCAGACAAATGCGGATTTCATGTATCGATACGCTCGTGTCTTTGACGCGCGTCCTTCGTGTGACGGACCGCAATAGCATCTTTCAGCGCACAGAGACGTAATGACTTTGAGGATCCTTTGCGTTTTGTTATCCATCGCTTATGTGTGTGTGAACGATGCTCCTTTGACGACAAGCAAGCGATTAACGACTTCACGCGTAAAAAAAATCGCTCTTCTTCCGTAAAAAATGACGTTCGGTTCAGTGCGGATCCGTGTGAATTACGCGCGGATGATGTATTTGTCTCAGCGTGAAATGTGAACGCGACATGTGATTGAGTAAAAAAAAAAAAAAAAATAGAATTTTTTATCCACGGCCTCCCAATGCTTGTTCATTCAGGTTACACGGCCTATATGCGCTTTATTACCCAACTGGCTGAGAGAAAATAACAGGATGCCTGTTTTGAATGTCGCCTAATTACAGCAATATTAACGCCAGTTGTAACAGCAAACCCCGTTGATTAAGAGATGCGGACCTTCTCGGATCTGCATTCCATCAGAGCTCTGACGGGCTCAGGATCGAGCTTATAGAGTAAGAATTGAGTTGATGAGCTGTGGTATTTTTAGACATCACATGCGATAGACGTTTGCGCGTCTCTTGTAGCCTTTCAGGCCACCTCAGTTACACGTTTCCTTAGCTCAATATGTAGTTTTGTAATATATCTTTGTGAAAAATCGAAATAATTGATTAATACAATGCCCTGTAAATAGCCCACAAAAGGAATTCTAAACTGATACGAGGTTACATATTTTTCTTTAGTAATCATTCATTACTATAAATAGTTTCTTTCACCTCAGTGTATGAATAGGCTGCAGTGACGTAAATTAAACCCACTGTTTGCCAGTTGGTTACTAGGGTAACTGACAGAAAGATGACATGCAACATTAGAAATATATATATAAATGTATTTATTTTTTGGCCCTGTCTCCTTGCTTTCATCAGTATCGCTCTGATGAAATTCTCTCACTCTTGTTTTCGCTCATTCTATACATGCCCTCGAGGGCTGTTTCCACAGTAACGGGAGAATTCCCAGAGTTCCAAAAATGATGCACTATTGGGATGTTCCCAAGCAGCTTAGGGAGAATCTGTCTATACATCTTAGTTGTTCAAAGGCCTGGTGTATCTACTGACATCATGCAAACTGGTACAAACCAGCAGAAAACAAATGCGATACCATCTACAGCGGAGCCTCTTACGGCACACTCATGGCCAACCGAACAGACAAAACAGCCCTTGGAATATTAACTGTTGTAAAATGACTGCAGTTCATGGTTTTGAGTAGCTTAACAGCCAGCAGCAAAACAAATATTCAACAAATGGTAATATTTATTGATATTAATAAGGGTAAAGGCCTCTTTACACAACTGACATTAACTAATGATAGTAATAACAACGCATTAATAAAAATGCTAAAAGTTTTAATAATAGTTAAAATTCCGGTACCACAACAATGAAAATGACACAAGGGAACAATATTGTTGTTGTTTTTTCACATTTAAATGAAAAGACATTGAAGAGACATATTTAGAATTTAAAGTGGCAGGTGGCATAACTGCAGTGATTGCTTATAATAAACAGAGCAATATTATGTGTTAATGTGGACTTATAGTTAGCATTTCTATCTTTACTCATTGTTCTTGGTGTTGATGGGTAGTTTGGCTTTCAGTTTCAAAAAGCCGAAATTATGAAATGCATATTGCAATAAAATTTGAAATAAGGACATTGAAAGTGATAAACATGTGACAATGATAAAAAGAAATGACATAGTTATGATTTAGTATTTCATAATTGTACTTTTTTACCCATATAATTATGCATGTTTTATATATTAACATGGTTTAACAATGTATTTTATTCTTATGAAACACACTTGGGCCATAAATGCATATAGACTTATGTCACGACAATGCTGATTGGCTTTTGGCACCAAAAAGAGATTTTTTTTCCTGAGCTGTGATTCGCATTCTTAGCACCACTGCAAAAAAGGGGGAAACAAAATTATATATATGTATAAAGTTATGATTTTTGAATGGAGAAGGTGATATAGTTACTACAGTCTACCAGCAGGGGCGAAATAACCCACAACAAAATTTACTCTGAGCCTTTAACTTATTTAATCAGTGCGTTTTTTTCTCTAACAAAATGTTACATTTGTAGATGAAACTAGTTGCTGTTAATATCGATACAATGTCTTCAATGTGATTTATTTTTATTGTTGTGTCTGTATAGAGGACAGAACGCTATCTCACTCTAGCATTTATTTTTCATGTGACTGATCCATTGTACTTTTGTACATTGTAGCTCATTGCAGTACTCAGTGTTGTGTGTCCAATGATTTTCTAAGCCTTTTTATAAAAATGTCTGACCTTAACATTTGAACTTTTACTATGAGGAACAAAGATGGAATATGAGAGGTAAAGGTTGCCAAAACACTCTTTAATATTCAAAATTTGCTTTCCACTGAGATTATATCTTATGTTGCCGGCGAACCAAAGAGGTCTTTAGTAAGAGGCTCATCTGGTCTCTGTTCATCTGAAAGATAATCATTACTGCTAATTCAGAAGTACCACTGGATTTTCCTCTGGGGCTGAGTAGATGTGAGCATTTTCAAGCACTTAAATGCAGACAAAGTTCTCTGTTAATCAGACCGCATTGGGTATATTGATCTGTCATGTGAAAATTAGGCATTTGCGCAAATCTCTGTTGAGGCAGTCAGGAAGTGTCCCCTGTCTCCAAATGCTGCAAGAATTCAGTCAGGTGCCAGAAATATCTGGTGTGATCTTGATTTCCACAGGAGACTGAGTCCAATGGCTGCTTCACAGCAAGATAAATGAGTCATTAATAGATGACCTTGATGCTGATGGCAGCAGAGACCGTCCTACTCAATTCACAAAGGCACACAGGCATATACTCTCATGTATTTACACATACACACAAACACACACACACACACACACAAACGTTAATGTCAGGGAAATGCTGACCATTGTCTTTCCACTCTCTCCATTTAAAGAATGATGTCAGGCAACCTTAATAGTCTCATATGCAGATTTCATAAACAGTTAAGAACATGTCATATTTAATATATGTAATTAAATATATGTAATTTATGAGGTGGCAGTATCAAACTTTAATTATAAACACCCTTCCTTGATGGTCAGCCAATTTTGCTATATTGAGCAGGTAATTGAAAGTGCTCAGACAAACAGATCAATATTTTGATAGTGCCACAGAGCCACAGCGTTTACACTTTTTTTGAAATAAACCAGTACTTACTTACCACTCATATGTAAGCTTACTTATTACTTATCATCTCTATATATAATGCTGAAATAGAATAGAGAATCGTAACTGACTTTTAATAATATGTCCCCAAAATGAATAGAATATTTCTTGAACTGATTTGAAAAGTTTATGTATATATATATAAAATTGCCCTCTTATGTGAGATTGGTTTGGAAGCACCAGTGCTAGCCTTACTTTCAGTCTCCAACCAGTCTATTAGCAAAGATCGACTGGAATAATCTGAAAGATGTCTGGTTTAATGTCTGCAAGTGTTTCCAGAATTTTTTTACATTTGTAAACCGCAGAAGACAAATATATTTATCGGATGTGTACCAAATGAAACCTTTTTCCTGTTTCAGATCTCAGGGAATAATTGAGTCTTAACCGCCACATACCCCGACAAACCCAAGCAGCATGCCAGAGCAGAGTAACGATTACCGGGTGGTGGTGTTTGGAGCAGGTGGAGTAGGCAAGAGCTCATTGGTTCTGCGCTTCGTTAAAGGCACCTTCAGGGACACCTACATCCCGACGGTGGAGGACACATACCGGCAGGTCATCAGCTGCGACAAGAGCGTATGCACTCTGGAGATCACTGACACCACTGGCAGCCACCAGTTCCCTGCTATGCAGCGTCTGTCCATCTCCAAAGGCCATGCCTTCATCCTGGTCTACTCCATCACCAGCAGGCAGTCGCTGGAGGAGCTGAAGCCGATCTACCAGCAAGTGCTGGCCATCAAAGGGAACGTGGAGAACATCCCAATCATGCTCGTGGGCAACAAGAGCGATGAGACCCAGCGCGAGGTGGAGACCAAGGAGGGCGAAGCTCAGGCGAACATCTGGAAATGCGCGTTCATGGAAACATCAGCCAAGACCAACACCAACGTGAAGGAGCTTTTTCAGGAGCTCCTGAACCTGGATAAGAAGCGCGATATGAGTCTGAACATGCGCTCCAGCAAGCAGAGACGTGCAGACAAGCTGAAGGCCAAGTGCAGTGTGATGTAGAAGGCTGGATCCACCTGACTTCTCATGTACATAAGTCCCTCACCTTAAAGGAACAGTACGCGCAAAAAATGAAACTTCTGTCATCGTTTACTTATTGTCCTGTTTCCAGGGAACACAAAGAGAGGTTTTAATACAATTGAACTGGCCACACTTGTCCATGCAACCTTAAAAAAGTCCATATTACATGTGACGTATATTACAAATCTTATGAGGGAGATCATATGATAAATAAAGAATACTGATTAATTCAAAGCAGTTTTTTGAACTGAATCGATCTATTGAAAAGACTTACATAAACATGCCAAACTGACCCAGGGTGAATGTAAAACTGTAAATGTCAGTCGTTATTCCTCTCATACGGACCTTTGATGGTTCTTTTGCACTTTCATGATTCTTTTATTTTTCTTTTTGTGTGTTAAACGGAAGTAAGCGACACAAAAGCGAGCAAATGATGACAGAACTTTCTTTTTGAGGGCGAACTCTCCCTTTAACTCTCCATCCCTCTCAGTCTTAATCAGGTAATCTTTAGTGCGCATCCGAACGTCGACCATCTCCCTACCCCTGTATGTTCTGGCTCCTGTAGTAACTCTGTGTAGTAGACTATAAGAGCTGACACACGAAGCAGGGAGGACGTCCCACGATTCTCACACATTCTCTCTCTGCTGCTTTCTGTTGACTTTTTATTGAATCCAAGACAGACCAAATCATCAATGTGGCCATTTTTACGTCAGGCTGTGTCTTTAACGGTACGGTTTGGAAAAGCAGACATAAATGTCTTGAACTGGCTTCTCACCCACAGGAGCAAGAGGCCTGGGCACAGCTGAAGAGGCGACACTATCCGCTCTTCCAAATTACATATACTATAGCAGCACAAAAGCAGCCTGTTAGAAATCGGAAAAAACAATTCGGGACGAAGGACATTATTAGTTAACCGGCTTGCCAGTGATGTAATCTGGTATAACAGAGTAAAGTGCATAATGCATGTCTGATGATATAAACTACCTTCATATTAAATGTGATTGAGATCTTTTCATCGAGAACAGAGCTATACCTTATTGAAGCACAGTGAATAAGTCCTAAATGTGATCATTTCTAAAAGCTATTTTTTTGTGATGGGGTGGGGTCTGGGGTGTCGATTGGTGTTTTATTTTACTCTGTTCTGTTTTTCAAGTGTTGATAGCACTCGAAAACCTTAATATATGCATTTCATCATCTAACTAAAAACATATATCCTGTATGTGAACTCTATGTGTATTATGAGCACTAATGAAAACCCCTGTACAGCCCTTGTTTTTCTGTCAGTGTCTATATTTCCTCAGATTATTTAATGCCATTTGCTTTAGCAATACATGATATTAAAGCACTTTTAGAATCTTGAGCACATTCAAAACACAGAGCGTTAACCTTTACAAAAATGTTCTTGTCAAACACTCTGCGTTTACAACTTTACTGCAGACAAAGTGTTTATTCAATAAATATTATGTGAGGGACCAGAAAAATAAAGAAGCACAAACAAAAGGGAAATAATTATTGCTTGTTTTCTTTTGTGTTTCTGAACATCTGTGTATCAAGTGGCTCCAAAAATATGCATGAAAATATCTGAATTTCATTGCATTTAGACACAAAATATTAAACCAAGTGACATCCTAAAATGTTGTTCGAGCTTTTCTCATAGCTAAACTCGCTTTTATTAGCCATTCATGAACCATCAGGACTTAAAAGTGACTTTTATCTGATGTAGAAAGTTAGTTTAGAACAGCATCAATTGGTTTATCGTTTACAGTTTTAACTTATTTTTGGGAAAAAAGCCACTTGCTTTAACAAAACAAAAGACATTATTATATATATATTTTTAAATGTCGATTACTTTCTGGGGCCACTGTAGATAAGGTTGCAGATACTTACCATAAAAAACAACAAATGAAATACTTTATATCAATGATGTGAACTCTCTGCCCTCACCTCATTAGTCATGATGGATAATGATGCATACCAAGGAGAATGAGTTTAACCTGAAGATGCAGAAAGAGCATCTGGTAGAACATCTGCTTAGTCAGTCTGAAGATTTGACTCAAACGAAGCATTAATTAGCAGATGAAATAAAAACAGATTTGTGTGCGAAGATGTTACTGGGTTGTGTTTATGTGCTATGCAGCGTTCAACTAGAAACGTTAAAATGGCTAACTATACACTTGGTCTGTGATTTCACACAAACATGTTTGCAATCAGGGAGATGTACACTTCTGTACAAATTCACATTTTTTACTATTTAAGAAATAGTTAAGCATAAAAGACTTTAAAGGGTCATGAAACCCCACTAAAAATGTGTTCAGGTTGCACACCAGTGAAAATAACACTAGAAGTCGTTATGTTTCAAGTATTTTACAAAATAAAAGCGACATAAATGCGAATATACTGTAAAGCAATTCGTCTGCTTTACACATTTCTTCCACACAGTCGTTTGAAGGCATATTTCGTTGGAGAGAAATTTCGTGAGATTGCCCTCTGCTGGTAAATAGAGGTATGAAGCATTATTGAATATTTGATAATAACAAGGGCTGCATGCTGGCTCTGTGGGTAGCACTGTTGTCTCACAGCATCCTCAGTTTGAGTCCTGGAGCCATTAATTACCATATTCACCCCCTGTATGCATAGGTTTTCTCCACAACCCAAATGAATGTGTGTGTGTTTCAATTGCTAACAAGCTTTTACCAACACTTAAAGTATTTTTTCTTAACTCTTAACATGGCAAGACACCAACATCACACAATTAGTCAAACAGTAAATTCTCTGGCCAAAACCACATTTCGTTAAGTAAATACAAACTCTTTCTACATAACTTTACATAACATTTCTGCTAACTTTATTAAAACCCAGCAAACCTGAATCAAAATTGAATCGTTCAGTCAAAACATTAGCACTAGCTTTCTATCCAACTGAAAACAATCAATCATAGCGCATAGACTGACAACAAAAACCTGCTTTACAAAAACCACACTACTTGTCATGTTTCAGTAATATAATAAACAATATAAAAACCAGTTTTGTTTTTTTGCAATTTAGAAAAAGGTTGTGCGGAAAAATATACAAGGATAAAGTCATTACGAACATTAAAAATAATCTGGGACAGTGTTTCACTTTAACTTAAAGTTGTTCAATTGAATGTACAAATCAAACTTTTAGCTGAAATAATCACAAAATAAAACTGTCTTATAACTATCTGTCTTTTAAACTATTTAAGAATTATGTATATGGGCAAACATAAAGCTACAAATGAAGACTTTGGGTGATACACAAAAAAACACACCCGCACAGATATATATATATATATATATATATATATATATATATATATATATATATATATATATATATATATATATTGTGTAAATAAATGTTTTCACAGGAAAACATGCCCTGACTGCTCTCTGGTGGTGAAAAGAGGGAAAAGAAAGTGGTCCACAAGATATGGCGCCTTTAGATCTAGTTAGGTGCTCCTTTAAATACACGTTCATATCATGACATTAGTAAAGCACATAAAAATAGTTTTTCTGTCAAAATATGAAAACAAAGGATATTGTAGTAGGCCAAGTCCGTTTAATGGTTGAGAATTGTCTTGTTTCTTGAAACCTGTCATGATTTCAGTGGCAGCTTCAGTATCAACGCTTTGAATGAGATGACATTGGGAACTGGTGTGTCATATAGTACTTCCAGAGTTTCCATTTGAAAAATCCATTAGACATCCTAGATCATTTTTAAATGGAACTTTTCCAGAGGCAAAAGGGTCATTTGGAGTCATTTGTAGCCTCAGGGCTAGTGCTTCATGTTATTGATTTCCTCACATGGCATTTACGATTTCAAGTAAACTATTTAGTAGTAGCTGATGACAATAAAGTTACAAACAATATATTTCTAAAAATAATAATAATAAATAATCCTAGTTTTATGTTGAAACTGCAATGCGTAAATTGTGCCTCTTTGTCTCCATCTATGTTTAATAATCAGGAACTGCAGATCCTTGCGGAATTATATTCCATGCGTGTGAATACGTTTTCACCGTATATTGCCATCTGAACAAATAAGTACCAAGTCTGCCACGCTTTGTTCTGAGGACAAGCGTTACAATAAACTGAGGAAAGCATTACAATAAATCGCGCTATCAATTAATCTAATAATCGATTATCAGCTCGTATCACATCAAACCCTGCAAATTTAGGATTGAACTTTATTCTCAAATGATTAATGTTAACAATATCAGCATTGTGTGATGTGAAGTGTGTATTAGCGTGCAGATTTAAATGTATGTACAGTCTAAAATCTGTTTTATTGATGTCACATCATTTGAATTTCACTGGTTACAAAACTGAGGTAAAGACGCACAGAGCGCAGAGAAGTACAAAACATCATTATAAACGAACCATTGTGAATCGGGCTTAGGAAACGCAATAGTTTTAAACACCGAGTGGTTAAGTACTTGTTCAAATACTGAAAAATAAAAAAAATTAAAAAAATAAAAATTGCGTACTGCAGCTTTAAGCATCCTTTTGTCTCAGAAGTTTAGCCAGGTGCCTACATAGTGGAGATCAAAATTAGACAACAACCTACAGTTTCCTCAATTTTCCTAAAATTGAAACCACTGCGTAGTTCTAAAAAACGAACAACCAAACATTGCAAAACATGAGTTCAATATATTCTCAATATTAAAAAAAATATTTGAAAAAGAGTGCCGTTTAAAATTAGACAACACTTTCAGATGCCTTCTAGTTGCTATTAATCTGCCCCCCTCCTTAATTACATTTTAGAAACCCTATTTAACTGGCATTCTGACTTTCCAGTTTTTACTGACTTTGCAAGGTGGTAAGCCATTCTAAAGTGCCTGAAATCCTTAGAAGATTGACATGAACCATGAAATGGTCAGCCCAAATTTCTGACATAAACCTATTTTAAAATCTCTGGAAAATCCCCATTGACAAAGTTATGATTAAGAACCCGCTATCTGGTCTGTGTAAAAGACTGGAACAGGATTTCACTAATCACGTTTTCATAAATTATGCTCCAATCTCCACTGTACATATGGTTAAAACTGCGTCAATATTTTATAATGTGGTTACATTTGATTTTGATAGTCCACTTTAGACATTGTACTATTTATGAGTAACTCTAACTATGTCAACCTTATTCTCATTCATTTGCAACTACATGTCTTTGACAGAGCAAGGTTTAATAGAATCATTTGACATGTACTTACAAAGATTTTTATAGTCAGCATGTTGCATGCTGAGGAGCCATCAAAATAAAGCGTTAGAAGATATTAAGCAAACAGTCTACCAATACTCTAATGACTGCTAGTTGACATGTGGAACTACTGAAATAAAGGTGTTAAACCTAAAAATGTTATTCTTTTTATTTTACCTCAAACACACAAAAACAGATTAAAGTTTAAAGAACATGATATATCACAAATGTATTGTGGAACAATCCTCTCTTCCACTAGCAAAAGCTTCGGTCCAGTTTTTTCAGAGCTCCAGTGCAGACTGGTGGCTTGATTCCCTGTACAGGAAATACACAAGGTTTGTGTATGAGCATGTGCGTTAGTTCAGCAATTAGAAATAGTAAATGTGAAGAGACACGTGCATACTTTGTACAAACTGCATACAAGGTTGAAGAGAGTGGACATAGCCTTATCTTCCCATTCACTAGTGTATTCCTGAGGAGGAGAAAAAGAAAACTACCATAGATCTCGATAACTCTCTCACAAGTAATGAGAGTGTCCTACTTCAGCACAATAGATAGTTAGTTTAGTGTAAATGCTTTGGTTTGGAAAGGCCTCACCCCATTGAATGTGATCCAGGGAACATGAGTGTGTGCTGGTTTGAGTGCTTGTGTCTTCGCTGCATTTTGATGCATCAACCTGTGGCCAAGCTCTCCTCTGGTACAAGACTCTATAGTCTGCCATTTAACAAATGGCGCATAGAGCTGCAAACACTGCCAAAGGAAAACAGACTCATAACAGCTCTCCACCATCCTAAATATAAAGCTGTAATGTTGGCTCAGAGACACTTACAGGCTTAGCAGATTTTAGTACATCTGCAGATGACTCCATGCAGTGAATGATAGGAAATGCTGCATGACTGGCTGCATATAAAACACATGCCTATTAAAAATAATAATAAAATAAAATGTAATGCTTAACCAGAGAGAAACCTTCATCAACAAAACCTAATTAGCTACCTTTCTGTATTTGCTGCCTTCACACAGACATTTCATGAGGTTAGCAATAGCATATTGCCAAGATAACACAATACACCAAGCATAACACACAAGCACATACTGGATAAAAAAAGATTTATCATCTAATGAAATATGTATTTTATTTATACCACAGTAAACATTGTTGTTAGCTAACAAACTAACCTCAACCATGTTAGAGTGGCACTCTGGTTCTCCATGTTGACATGAGAATGAATTCTCTTCGGGAAGCTCCTTAAATGATAAGTTAACGCTCATTAACAAGTAACTTCATGACATTTACTCCATTACAACAAACAGCTGTACCTTAGCATTGCCGAAGGGCACCAGGTGGACTTTCAATATATCTTTTAGTAAAGTCCATGTTGGGAAGAGTTGTTCTGTAAGGAACGCTCTGCAGCCTGGACACAGGCTCTCGTAATAGACGGTGATCTCTACAGGAGGAACCACTGGGTCAGGCCGGGTAGCGTTCAGCTCCATACATTGTTTCCGAACCTACTCAGATGCAAAACAAAAAGATACAATTATTACTTGTTTTTTTGTCTGATTGCACTAAAACCATGTGACGAATAAAATCAGTAAATCTGTATCTGTTAACATGAAAATGCATTGCTAAATTATTGAAATATTAATATATATAATCTCAGGCATATAAAACCTCAGTCAGAGGACTTAGGTTGAAAAAAAAAAAACAGTTTGGAAATTCTTAGTTTGATGCATGCATTTTCATGTGGTATATATCATCATCAAACACTTTTTTTTATTGTTATTGCAAGCTTGATATACTCAGAAATTGATTTAGAATTATACTAAAGTGTAAAAACTTCACAAAGATGAAAAGGTGGTAAATGCATCTAAATCATATCAGAGATTCTCAGCATTCTTGACCCAAAGGGGACCATTGCACAATATAATATGCCAAGCCATGTTATGTTTCTTTTTTTTAACATTCCGAGACTATATTTATATATTTATGGAAGGAAAAATAATACTTGTATTGTTTGTTTTCCTTACATAAATAAATGCAATATGTTTTTCTTGAATTAAGTTCAGGTCAGCATATATTTCACAATTTTATTTGTGATGGAAATGAATGTTTTAAGGATACAAAATTTAAGGTGAACAAAAAGATTTAGTCATGGCTTGAAAGTACATAGTTATGATTATGGCATAGTCAGATTTAAAGTTAAACAAATTCTATTAAGATCATCTGTAAACCAACTATTAACATGTACGTCTGACCCTAAATGTAGAGTATATAAGAGCATACAGTTTTAGACATGAGGCTCATCAATCTTATTATATGAACCACAAAACCTCGTGGCCTGCTTAATTGGAAGCGGTTTGTGTTCAAAAGCATGACAATAATTTAGAAGCACAAAGAAGTCTTGTGAAAGTGCTGCTGAACACAGTCCATCAGTGCAATATTCCATAAGTCAAAATTCTAAACAAAGAGTAAAAAAAAGAAAAAAAGGAAAAAGTAACATCTGTATTGTAGGCCTTGGGATTCATCAAGATTATATTCTGTAATATTTGATCTATTAATAAGCCACTACTCATTACAATCACGATACTGAGCTGCCAGAATGCTCTTATCACTTTAAAATTGGAAAAAAAAGTTGTTTCAACACTTAAATCAGCTTCTTAATTAGACTTACCCCACATTCTATGGCGATCTCCAGAGACCTGCACCATTGAGAAGGAGGGTATCCACACGAAGGCTTTGGGTGAGATTTACACTGGATTTCATAAACTCTGAGGAATATGACATGAAACACACAGAGCAATAGAGTTTTCATGCTGTTGGTATTCAGTCTCTGAGCTTTCTGAGAGCAGAATGAAAGCTTGTGCACACTCTCCTCCTATCAAAATAACCTCAGAGCTCCAATCAACTGTGAGCAGCTGCAGCTGAACACACACAACACTCACTGACCTCAGATCAGAAGAGAGAGGCTGTTCATTTCAAAACAAACATTATACAGTATGTCATTAACTAAAACAACAACAATAAATATATATTGCATGAGCTGAATTCAGAGATCTATTACTTTTTCTATGTACACAAAAGGCCTATTTCTCTCAGATATTGTTCACATACCTGCCTAAATCTGTGTCAGTGAGCACTTCTCCTTTGCCAAGATAATGAATCTATCTCACAGGTATGGTATTCGCGATTCTGGATAAATGGTTTAATTTGAATTAATTATTAAACATTTTAATTATTATGTATTTGTGATATATTTAGTATACCAACTGTTAATATTAAATTATGAGAAAGTGGTTTGAAAGAATGATTTAATGTCTCATAAATATACTTCACTTGTTTCATTACTGGATGAATCAGCATTTTTGAACAAATCTCCATCTCACGCCATAGGCATCAATGTTTAAATAGTGTTGAACTGTTAACTTTAATCCCAGTATTTCTGCGACAATGTGAATGAATACATAAACAATACGTTGTAATTTTGTTTGTGAAGCTGTTACTGAAACATATCTGTCTGTTCCGTATCAGTGGCAGCGTTAACACAGATTTCAATGTTCCGGTAAGACTTTTTAAAAGTTTAGCATTAAAGGTTGTCGTTTAAAAATGACCTAAAAGTGCAGCTCTAGTAAAGCTATAACAGTATTTATCAAAGTACACACACTTTTGAACTAAAAGCTCTAATATTAGACGCTATTCAGTGCAGCTATATGAACACAAATGAACTGCAGAAGATATGGCTGAATGATATTTTTTTTAATCACAGTTCGTTTAGATCAACACGATCAACACGATCATGATCAATTACTGAACTTAATGATTTCAGACCCGTGGCTCTAACGTCTGTGGTCATGAAATCATTTGAAAAACTGGTTTTGGGTTATCTGAAGGACTCTACAGGACCCTTACTGGACCCCCAGCAGTTTGCCTACAGAGCAAACAGGTCAGTTGACGATGCAGTCAATATGGGACTGCCTTATGTTCTGCAACACCTAGACAGACCAGGGACTTATGTGAGGATCCTGTTTGTGGACTTCAGTTCGGCCTTCAACACCATCATACCAAACCTCCTCCACCCCAAACTAACCCAGCTCTCATTGCCCACCTCCGTCTGTCAGTGGATCAGCAGCTTCCTGACAGACAGACAGCAGTTAGTGAGGCTGGGAAAATTCTCATCCAGCACCCGCACAACCAGCACTGGAGCCCCTCAGGGTTGTGTCCTCTCCCCACTACTCTTCTCCCTCTACACGAATGACGGCACCTCTAAAGATGCCTCTGTCAAACTCCTGAAGTTTGCGGACGACACCACAGTCATCGGCCTCATACAGGACGGTGACGAGTCTGCTTACAGACAGGAGGTCAAAGAGCTGGCTGAATGGTGCAGTCTGAACAACTTGGAGCTCAACACGCTCAAAACAGTGGAGATGATAGTGGACTTTAGGAGCCCCTTGCACTCCCCCCACTCACCATCATGGACAGCACTGTGGTAGCAGTGGAGTCATTCAGGTTCCTGGGCACCACCATCTCCCAGGACCTGAAGTGGGACATTCACATTGATTCCATTGTTAAAAAGGCCCAGCAGAGATTGTACTTCCTTTGTCAGCTGAAGAAGTTCAACCTGCCACAGGAACTGCTGAAACAGTTCTACTCGGCCATCATAGAATCCATCCTCTGCACTTCCATAACTGTCTGGTTCAGCTCAGCTACCAACTCTGACCTCAGAAGAGGGTAGTAAGGACTGCTGAGAGAATCATTGGTACAACCCTCCCCACTCTCCAAGAACTGTACCTATGCAGATTGAACAAAAGGGTTAAGAAAACACTCTGGACCCCTCACATCCAGCACACTCCATCTTCGAACTGTTGCACTGAGTACTAGAACAGCCAGACACAGGAACAGTTTCTTCCCCCAGGCAGTCCATGTCATGAACACTTGAGGACACTTATTTATTTAACATACAGATTTGCACATAACACTGCACAAACGTAATTCCTGTTTACACTTGAATGTTTATAGTATATATATATATATATATATATATATATATATATATATATATATATATATATATATATATATATTTTTTTTTTCTGTTTTGCATCTTTTATATTTTGTATTTTGTATATTGTATACAATTCTCTTTATTATCTGTCTTGTCTTGTTATCGTGTTGCACAGTAGAGCTTCTGCCACTAAAACAAATTCCTCGTATATGTAAACATACCTGTCAATAAAGTGATTCTGATTCTGGTCACGTCGACTTAACTTTCCACATCCACCCCAACCCGTTTACCTTAAGAAGATGGAAGTACGGTCCTCTTTTTAAGCAATCACACAGCGGGAGTAAAATGGTACAAAATGATTTTGTTTTGCTGTCTCCTTTTAATGATATTGAAAACGGTGTAGTACCTTATCCCGCTTGCTAGATGGGGAATGAACCCAGCGCTCTGATTGGTCAAAATATATGTTTAATTGCTGTTGCTTGACTTAAGCACTGTAAGTGAACAAAGGCATCACTAGGTTTTTGCGCAGTTTAGTGACAAATCGTACCAGATAACTTTGAAGTCAAAATGCGTACCTGCTATGCAAAATGGGCTCAGGTTGGCAGGTCTGAATTACATCCCTAAACCTATTATTCAAACCATATCTATACTTTAATCTTTAATTAAGGAGTAGGTCACTTGCAGAACAAAGATGTATCAATATGTTATGTCGTGTTTAAACTTAAAAAAATCTGGGAAAAAAAAGGTAGGAAGGCATTAAGACACATCCGAATCCAAAGTTAGTTTCACTTCCTGCCTCATATGCTTTCATCTCCCAGCGTCACCAGGGCCATCTAGAAGCCATTCGATAACATCAGCATTTGGTTAGATGATTGAACTAATCAGAGCCAACAAACTGTGCAAACTGTATATACTGTATATATATATATATATATATATATATATATATATATATATATATATATATATATATATATATATATATATATACAAACAATCATTATGGCTGACAGAGGAGAAGTTGGCTGACCCCAAAACTAGTAGGCCTATCTCAGCTGGGGAAAGCGTCAAATCAGTAACCACGAGTGGTATCCTTGGCTCACAGCCTCAGTTTTCTTGCTGGGTATGCTTGTAATTTGCAGTTCATCGACATGGTGTTTGGAGCCGTACTTTGTTTGAAAATTTGAGTTGTCTAACCAAGGCAGCAGTGAGACTTACAAGCAACCATGCATTTTAAAACTTTTGGGGAATCTTGGGTGGATCACCAGCCCAGTGAACAAGTGCACAGGGAAACCGAGATACACAATAAAAAGGTGAAGAAAAATATTTCAATATTTGGTAAACAGACACTTTCATTTAGGGGACACAATGAAAGCACTGGATCCACAAATTGGTTCTCCTTTCTTTTATTGATGCAAACAATGCAGGCTTACATTACCACCTGTCCACTAACAAAGGACATGAGGCAAAACACAAAACCACCTGATTACTGCTATTACTAAAGTGATGGGAGAAGAGATACAAGGGGAGAGCACCAAAGAGCCTTTTGTGGCTGTCATGGTAGATAAGACCACAGACATAAGTAATGCAGGTCAGCTCGCTCTGGTCCTGATTTATGTGACAGACATGGTTGTCAAGGAGTGGTTTCAATACAGGCAAGCGAGACAATAACATTACTGTTCTTATTATCCATTTCTTGGAGGAATATAAATGTCTACGTGAAGTTGCGGTGCAGTGTTTCATTATGTCATCTGGACTAAATGTGGTGCAGGCTAAAGATAAGGAGAAGCTACCTATGGATTTGTGCAACTGCTTGCTAATAGGTAGCCATTATTATTTTTAATTAAATCCAGTGATCCAAGTTTCATTTAATCAAATCTTTCTTTCCATTTATTTAATTGGTTTACTCAAATTACAAGTTAAATATTGTAACCAATTAAGTAATTTTTTGTGATAGCCTAATGTGATAACCGAATAAACAAAAAAAATTGTATTCACTTGGTATATTCGATTGATTTTATAGCTTTAAATTTGTGAGAATATGTCTGCATTTAATATGGAAACATGTTGCACTAAAAATCATTTTGTGAAAGCTTAAGAGAAACAGGTACAAGCTAAAACAAGGTTGGGTCTCCTCTATGCAACCTGTTGAGAGTTAACCACTTTGTAAAGGGGTTACAGGACAGGCACTGTGTGAAGTTCTCAGTTCACAGCCTTAAAATCCATATGAAGCTACAGAAAACAACAACAAAAACACTAGGTGGCTTTAGATCAAGCGGGCTGATCTATGTGCAGTTGCTACTGGGACTGCATATTGGGACCTGATCAACCCTGGCCGGGTCACCTGGGAGATGGTGTTTGATGTTAAAAGACCAAACACGTCCAAGGACCTCAGGGAACATTACTGATGATGATTCCCATTGCAACAGGACAATGTATCTTGTAAGGTCAGGACACACCAAGCAGACTTCAAAGAATTAATGGTGAAGTAAAAACTACTTATCTTATGCTATTAACGCTGACGTTAATACATTTTTTGAAAATTGTGTTGTAATAGATGGTTTGGCATATGGCTGGGCAATGATTTTAATTATACCTGTAATTCAATATTAGACTCTGTGGCCCCAGTAAAAAATAAAAACAAGGACATTAGCAAATATAGAACCATGGATAAAGGGCAGCTAAAGTGGTTAATTAGATGACAATGGGGAGGGAAAACACAAGCGCATCGCAAAACTGTTAGACAGAGAAAAACAAAATCAAACTGATCAGACTGAAGTCATGACAAGATTTGCTTATTTTTCTAATTTAATTGAACCAATAGTCACAATTTTAGGTTTCTTTTTAATATAATTAATGATTTGACAAACCTGTGGCCTAATAGTGTGTCAATTTGCATAGTTTTTTTAGGTCTTTTTTTTGGATAAGGTCTCAAAGGGCTTTTATTATCCCTTATTAATGAAAATAATATTTTTGAAAAATAAGAAGTCTGGTTTTAGAGCAGACCACTGAAACTGACCTTTTGCGAGTGACAGATGATTTATTGAAAGCAAAGGATGCTGGTGAATGTTCAGTTTTAGTTCTATTGATAAAGCTGACCACTCCATTTTAATCAATAGATTGAAAACATGGGTTGGGGTTTCAGGGACAGCACTGGATTTGTTTGTGCCTTATTTGTCAAAAGGGACATTTGAAGTTGAAGGCTAGGTGTAAAGTGGTATGTGGAGTTCCTCAGGGATCCCTTTTAGGACCAAATTTGTTTTCAATTTACATGCTTCCTTTAGGTGTGGTAATCTGACAACATAATATAAATTTTAGTTTTTATGCAGATGATTTACAATTACTTATTGTACAATTATAATTGTCATTGAGTTCTAAGGATCTAAATAGTCTAAACGTTCTTTAAGCATGTATAATAGATTTAAAAAATTGGATGGCTATAAACTTTTTGCAGTTAAATATCGAAAAAAAACTAAAGTGGTAATAATTGGTCAGAGTAGAAATCTGATTGAGCTTGCACTAAGTATATATATATATATAGAATTAGAATTACATGTAAAGAAATTGGTTCAATCTTGTTTTTATAAGTTAAGAAATAGTGAGATGGTTTTTAAATTTTAATGATATTTAAATTTTTTATTCATTTATATTTCTTCCCCTATTGATTATTGCTATGCCTTGTTGTTTTCTAAACCATCATAATTTGCAACAAGACTATTGACACGAACAACAGTTATATCATCATATTACACGTGTTTTAGCTTCTTTACATTGGTTTATCTGTTTGTTTTAGGATTGATTTCAAGATTATTTATTCATTGACATATAAAGCTCTAAACTGCTTGGCACCTTTGTATTTAACTGAACTTTTGAAATTGTACAGGGCAAGATAGGGCTTTTGCAGTGATGGCTCCAAAACTATGGAATAGTTTGCCAGCGGATATCAGATTTTCTGATTTGCTGTCTGTTTTTAAAGGTTGTTTGAAAAAATATTTGTATAGATGTGCTTATAATGTCTTGTGAATACTGTTCCTTTTTACTTTATGTATTGCTTTATGTATAACAATGAAAAAGTCAGTTGACGCCAAATGACAGGGACTGTCTTAAAGAACAAGCAAATCTGTACAGAGCTCCTCCAGTCTGTAAAGATTGACGATTGGCTATTTTGACAGGAAGCAGGACATCCTTCGCTGTGGTAGCCAATAAATAGCTAAATGAATTATTCCCTGAAATAGGAATTTCACATTTCAGTATGATATAGACAGTGAAATGTATCTGTGCTGTACTATATTTTACTGTAGAAATTCCACTATATAAAAACTAATTTCAAGGTGGTTGCATCACTGACCCAAAAGCCATGTTAACCGAGTTGGTTCATTTGTGCAGTGTACTCAGTGTCCACTGAGACGCATTCAAAATGCATGTGTAACGGAAATGGTAAATGCATCTTGGCTGACAACTTGTGATTGATTCACTGAATCAATCACAAGTTGTCATTTCAGCACTCTGAAAACTGGACTTCACGCTCTTTCAACTTTCAGGGTGTTGTATTTAATTTATGGGAATTTCAGAGAGCTGCTAATATGTGAGAGTCCTGGACCTTCTTGGAGGGATTTCTGTTATTGTAGTCTACATCAGAGAAGAATTAGGTAGAACTTAAGCTGGGAACTTAAGCTCAAGGAACATCAATTTGCAATTGATCGTTTAACATAATGAACATGAAGAAGGTGTCACAGATGCTCTACAGGTAAATCTAACCAACTCTAGTCTGAAATATGAGGATAGTTCCAAATATAATGAATTAATGTCACAATGAACTCTTGATGCAAGCTTTATTCATTGAAGTATAATTCAAAAGTACTGATTTTAACATTTTATCTTTAAATATCCAAGTTAGTCATTAATTGATTGTCAGGAATGCACAAATGATTCAGATGATCTATTTTTCTGTGTTGTCGATTTGGTCTTCTATAAGTGCTGTGTAACACCAGACTGTTAAGGGAAAAAACAGTAAAATACACTGTTAAAATGCTGATTCAATACAATATGGTATACAATAGTAAAATATGTAAGTAAAATATGGACAAACACAAATATTAAGTATTTATTAAGTAAATATTAAGTAAATATTTGTTGTTTTGACCCAGTGGTTGGGTTGGGTTAAACATTTAAGCAACTCATTTATTCCAATAAGCATTTTTTAGATTTATGCAAATACACAAGAACAGTTTTCTGATCCATTATTTATAAATTAACCTGTTAGGTTGACATGGTGAAGTTCATAGCTTCAAATCCCACAAGATCAATAGGTGAGGGAATTGCCTTTTTGTAGATAGTTCGCTAGAGAGGACATAAAGCATATTTTATCAGCCCACAGCAGGAACTCTAAAATACTACAATTGAAAAGGTAAAGACATGTTTATACCTCTGGAATTTTCACTCTCATGTCAAATGTCTCTGGTGAGGATGCCACAACAGTGACAGCTGCTTGGTGTTCTGAGTTTTTCTCATATTTCTGGTAGAAACCCATAATATAAGAAATCCCAGGCACATACTCTTGAACTCTAAGGGAAAATTAAGTGAAAATAGAAAGAAAATAAGTAGCTAAATAAGTAGCACTCTTATGCTGTACATTAGTATTTAAGGAAAATACAATTCATAATTGATTTACTTTTGACCAATTGTGGTGAACACTGAGGGCAGAGCTCCCCAGTTGATCTTGGTGTATATAGAAGGTTTAGATTCCGGCTGGCTTGCTGCAGACACCCTCATGGACACATCATATGTCTGACACTCTGCACCCCATCTAAGATGAGCCTGAAAACAGAAAATCAATGATGAAATAAGGAAATTGATGATAATGTGTGGCACAAAAAAACTCAGAAGGACTTTACCTTTGCTGATGAATGACTCTTATCTACATTTGCATTGGCACACATTTTCCAATTTGCTTCTTCACCAACTTCGGAGACTATCATTTCAATGTCATCTCTTTGGGCTGTTGGCAGATAAAAGGCTAAACCTTCATAGCCCAGAGGTTTTGCTGGCGGACTCAAACCAAGTGCTTTTACTGTGACTACAGGTTCTGGAGTGGCATCTAAATCCTACAGCATGGAGAAATTGAAAGATGACTGAGTAATTCCTAGATTTCTGTATTATAGAGTTACTAGTAGATTTTAAAGTTACTTTTTTCATCCCCTGCCTATTTTTCTCTCTACACATAAGAAATAAATCTGCATTCTGTAAAACAATTTGGATTTTAATTAATTTACCATCAGTTCAAAGCATAAATCTTAGGGTGGACTACATAGGAAATTTGCAGTACATTACATGTGGTATTGTAATCAAGCTACAGTCTGTTTGTCCAAATATACACTCCACCATACATAATTGGAAATTTGATGAATTACATTCTGCGTTTTAAATTAATTAATTAATTAGAATTAATGACTTCAGATGTTTTTGTTGCACCTGAAATGCTGGGAGTTGGATAAATTGTTTTTCTCACAGGAGGTGATTTCATCTCTTGTGTCCTACATAGAAGGAGCACGTATAACAAAATGCCCTGACATTAATTCTGAGTTGACCACTGGAAATCATTCAGCCACTGTAAGTGAAAAAGAGCTATGCCTGAGTAATGGTACCTTGAATACTCTGTGGAGTAGATTAATCATTGCAGTGACTCCTGGAGGATGTTTTCTGCCAGCAGTGACCTGAATCTGAATTTTTTCAATGGGTTTGGCACCCTTAGCTTTGGAAAAAGCAACAAGTTACTGACAAGTAACATAATTTGTTTTCACTTTATATTGATGGTCCTTTTAACCCATTCTGTTTGCTATAAGTAACGTTGCACCTGCACATCTACTAACTCTCATTAAAGTGTTAGTATAGTATTAGGAGACTGGTAGGTTAGGGTTAGAATAAGTTCACATATACATGCAAAATTCATTTTAGCCAGTAGTATGTCTGTTGTGAAACCATCGCAATAATGAGTGAACAGATATTAATCAGACAATGTACTAATATTCTAATAAGAGTTGGTTGACTTGTAGATATATAGTAACTTATTGTCAACAGATTGTTCAAAAGGGACCATCAAAACAAAGTGTTAGTCATAATTTTTGCATTATATCATTAAGTCAAGGTTCTGGTACCTGGTTCTAGTTGATATGAAAAGCGTGTCTGTCCCAGGAAGTAATACAGAGGATATTCATGATGGTAGTGTGACCGTTTGGCTTCAGCCTCAACGCAGACAGCAGTTCCATAAATCTTAGCATCAGCACATTGCCTGAATTTCACCTCAGAGTCCTCTTTCTGTCACAGAAAACACAGCTGGTTAGTTTGCAGGGGTTTGCCAGACATCCCCATATTGTTTTAGCATAGTAAAGGCTGTCGTACCTGATCATCCCTTGATGTGGATAAAATCCTGGATAGTGGCAGACCCTGTTGGGAGCCCTCTGTCTCTGGCATCATGGGAGTTATTTTGAATGAAGATGGATCCTCAATGTTTCTCAAAACAGCAAACGCATTAGAACTGTTTGATGAAGAGTAAGAAATCATCAGGATATTTAGTGGCACCTTATTACGTATCACAATGATATTGTTGAAACCTTGGAAAACGTACTTGACTGAAAATAATTCAGTGGCTGTTTTGCTTGGAGTCAGGTTCATTTCATATTTATACTCCTTCATGTTTATTTTCAAGTCAAATGCCCATGGCAGGGCACTTAACATTTTACTTTTCAGCTCTACACCACACTGGAAAAGATCTGTGTTGATTCCATGAAAGACAAAATGATCCTTTGTCACCCTGCAAGCAGGTTGAAAGTCAGCTTTCAGCACAGAGAAACCATGAAGAGCAAAAAAAATCATTATTTCCACCCTCATGTGAATTTGACAACTTAAATTCTCACACAAAGCTATTTAGACACCTTAGATTTTAAAGCACATGGACTTTTAAATCACATGGACTATTTATTATGGTGTTCATGGACAATGACTGAAATTAAAATTGCTGTTTTAGATTGAGCGGGTTCTCGTGATGATCAGGCATGCTGGGATCACAAGATCTCCAAATAATATTCACTTTACTTCAGTAACCAAAAATAAAATCATGGCTTACTACAAATAAAAAAATTATATTAGTCAGTGTTTGATTAATGAATCATAACTGATGAATTTTGATTATTACCCTGCAGAGCCATCTGTGTGTAGGGAAATGTCTGAGTTTAGCAGCTCACTCAGATGTTCCTTGGGAGGAGGATTCATTTCAGCTTTAGCTGTAGATATAGAATTTATTCATAATTTTTAGCATTTAGCCCTAATTTTACCATTATTAACAGATATCTAATGGGGAAATTGACAATAAATGGTAGAAGAAGGTTCACCTTTCATTGTAACAGTATTTAGTATGGAAAAGTATTTGCTGATTTCAACTGGGAGACCAAGACAAGTGGGCTGTATGAATCGAGCTTCATACAAAAGGTGTGGCTTGGTCCAGTGCCAGGAAGTTCCTTTTTGAACATCCTGAATCTTTTCCCAAACCATACTCTCCTTCCCTGCAGAAGGACTAAATGACTGAGCAGAAAATAAATGCATTATGTTTCAGCTGAATCTACTCAATAATCAGATTTAAAGATAAAAAAAAAAATCTCTATATCTCTATAACCTGATGATTAAAAAATCAAGGTGGTAGGATACCTTTATGATGTTCTGAATGGAGTCTCCGCTTACATCCATTAAAAAAGCTTCTTGTCCAAACACGCGTGCATACGCTGTTAGCAAACGTTTGTCTTTTGGTAGGTTCTGCCAGTCAGAGAGCTTTAAAAGATCATTGAATAGCCATTAATCTAGTGACTGCCGGATATCATACATTTATTAGATTCTGAGACTGAAGATGCTCACGATTTTCATTATAGTGGCAAAATCTGTGATTCCTAAATCTTTCTTGAGTTGAGGGATTTTCCCCACTAACAGCTCGTTCAGTCCATCTGCACGGACACCAAACTGGAAATAGAACATTTAATATATAAAAGCATGATATACAGTACATAAAATTACACTGAATTTTATAACTTTGGCTTGATTACCTCAAGAAATTGCAGTATTCTTCCAATGAAATGAATTTTTCCCTTAAGCATAAGTTTAGTAGGTATAAGGCTTTCATTTTGCAGCATATAAATGTCGGCAGATGTCCCAAATAAAAAGTCATCTGATAAGACAAGAAACAGTATCAGACCAGCATTAATACAATGGTTGTACAGCAAAGCTAGCAATTAAAATGGTAGTGCACTGCAATAAAAAAAGCTCAATATTATCTGGATTTTCCGATGTTCAGATAAATATTTTCCAATACATTTTATTTTGATAGTCCACTTTAGACTCTCTACTAACTACTGTATATGTATCTTTGTAACATGTCATCTAATTGTCATTAATTTGCAACTACACGTCTACTAACTCTCAGAGCAGACTGTTAGAGTAGGTTTTGCTATACAGCCAATGCGCTTTACAATCGTGTGAGGGGGTCTCCTCTCAGCCAACAACAATGTATAGCATCCACTTGGATGATGCAATGGCAACCACAGGACAACAGTGCCAATGCGCTTGCCACACCAACTACAGGTGGAGAGGAGAGAGATAGAGCTGAGTGGCTGGGGATTATGTTATAGTTGTGGCTATACTGCGTTACTAATATAATACTAATGACTGCTAGCTGACATGTAGTTGCAGAGTTACATAAACAGATTATCAAAAAAAAAAAAAAAGCTACTATGTTATCTTTATAATGTACTGTAAACCCACCATGGAACCAGTCGAAGTGCATATTCTTGCTGTAACGATAACTCAGGTGGCCAAGTTTGGGGGTCAGAATCTTCATAGCAATATTACAGGCAGTGGATCTTTTTAGTGAAAGAAAAAAAGAAGGACTGATATTCTGAAAGGAGAAGAGAAGAACACTGTACACATTTGAGCATGCTTACAGATGTTGATTATCAGGGGTGCGGGACTTGGCAATGCCTTTGAGTAGAGAGTAGGAGAAGCTGGCGACCTGCAGGTCAACCTCCTCTAAGAGAACCTCACTTATTACTGAGATCAGAGCTATGGATGGCTTGGTTTCTAGAAGCACCATGCAGGCCAACATGCGGATTTCAGCAGGAAGAGTCCTCTGTACAAAGAGGTTCAAGACAATGTCCTGTACCTGCACACATACAAGAAGTAGAAAGTCTTTACTTGTTGGAAGTAGTTCTTGCTAATGGAGACATTTGTGCTCATGAATCAGCATGAATCAGGTAACAGCATTCCGGCCAAACAGGTGTGAGAACCTAATACTGACTTCTAAATGTGAAAAAAGGAAGGCGATTTTATCAAACCAACCTGTTGCCAGAAAACCTTCGTCAAGAAATGCCCTTGTTTAGTTATTTAAAATCAGCTTTATTCGCCAAGTGTATGTAAACAAACTAGGAATTTGTTGTGGCTTTTAAGAAGCTCTTTGTACAAACATACACACATCAAACATGAGAATAGAAACATTTAAATGCAACTTAACAATAAGTAATAATGTGTATGAATCCGGAACCAAATATTTATGTACAGATATAGAACGGCACTCAAAATGGGGACTTTTATTATGAAAAGGATTTGCATGACATAGGTACATGCCAGTGAGTGCTACAGAGGTTTTTTAATGTTTATCAGCCTCTGCTTGACTGTAGCCAGCGTTGTGCGTGTTCTATACTTGTGATCCCACTATACATCTTTTTCCTGAACATGGAAGTAAGCCTATGGGTGAAGCTTCCGGTTCGTTAGATGCCTATTCGTTAGATAGGGCAGCGGTGTCAAACTCAATTCCTGGAGGGCCGGAGCCCTGCAGAGTTTAGATTCAACCTTGCTAAATCACATATACTACTTGATTAACTGGATCAAGTGTGTTTAATTAGGGTTGCATCTAAACTCTGCAGGGCTCCGGCCTACCAGGAACTGAGTTTGACACCCCTGCTATAGGGAAATAATGAGGAAAATAACAATGTGCAATAAAAAGTAGACATGTTTGTACTAGATACCACTGTGTTCATAATTAAGATTATACATTAAAATAACCTTATAGCAAAACAAACAGCTTTGTACAGCTAAAAATAGCTGGACGTGGATGAAACCGGAAGCTATACCCATAAAATGAACAAATGCGTCAGGAAAAAGTTGAGGATCCATTTATATTTTGTTGTTAGTTATGACGCAGTTACCAATGAACCATGCAACATAAGAATTTTATGTAGTCATGCATATTACAGGCATGAATTACAGAAGACGAGAAATAATTCTTGTGTTAGCTGTTAGGCTGGAGATGGCATGGGGGAGAAACAGTTTTTATGCATGCATAGATGTTCTAGTGAATAGATGATCTGTAGTGTCTGAGGGGTGCAAACGTCTTCATGTTATGTATGTAACCATGATTCCTCGAAGGAATGAGACGCTGCATCAATGATGCTATGGAAAATGCCTCCAGTGTGACCATGCTCTGAATAGTAGGTGTAATCAGTCCAAAGGATGGGTGAGATGTCATGGGTGGATGGCGTCATTGGCCAGGAAGCATATAAGCACATTGAGTGCAGCCGGCTTCAACTTCTGTCATGAAGCGAGAGCAGGCAGGTATGCTGGAAGTGTGGCTACGAGACTAGAGCCATGGTTACATATGTAACCTGGAGATGTTCCTCTTCAGGAAATCGAGCCGCGTCGATGACGCTATGGGGGTCGAGATGCCCATGTCCCCAGACTTGCAAATCCCTGCCTAGTGTGTGTACTTGCACAGCCAGGGCAAGAGAAAGAAGAGCCAGAAGTGGCTCTTAAGTCTGTACAAATGTACAAACGTATGGGGGTAGACCTTGCCGCAGTGTCACAGACCTCGGCCATTGAGACCCCAGATAACAAGGCCTTGGAGGCCTCCACACCTTGTGATGAAAAAACTTGTAAAAGTGAATTTAGCATCTGATGACCCCTTTATATGCTTAAAAACTTTAGTCTTGACTTTAGTCATGTTTTCAAGGACAGTGTCCAGTTAGAATTCTCTGCATTTTTTTTCTCTGCAGTTCTTCTTAAGTTATAACAGGTTTGGTAAGGACTGTCTGTGACAGCAATCTCCAAAGATGTTAGGTTGGACCACTCAAAAACATTCTCATGAGTTGTTTTGTATTGTCTAGGCTGTATGCTTAGGGTCATTGTTTTGGCACCTTTGGGCAACCTTTGGCACACTTTGAAATTTCATTAGGCTACATTGCTGTGTTTAGCTTTCCTTCTGTCCTAATGTCCTTTTTTTCCTTGATTGCACAAATTTAATACTAAGAAGAGTCCTGGTTGTTCCGATCTTATATTTAAGAAATATGAAGGCATAAGTTTGTGAATACTTATATAGAATACAGTACTTACACTGTGTGGGTCCCTGCTTGCAAGTAGTCTAAGTGCCTGGACCCCAGTACTCTGTACTCTAGTTGGAAGTTTTTCAGCTCCAGATGCGTAGCCTGGAAGGAACTTTAGAATAGTCTTGATGCTGGATGGATGAGCTGCATTTCCCAAAGCCTTCAGTGCAAGGACCATATCCTGCTCCGAGTTTTTACTTAGTCCACTTGTAGCCATATCCAGCAATGGCTGAACAACATTATTTACAAAGGACATGGAAAATGGTAACTAGCAGGTTCTAAAAGATATTTATAATTGTATTATTTATTATTTTGATATTTAAAAAATTTAAATATTTGTATTAATCATCTGGCATACAGAAGAAGAAAATCACAAATACCTGCACCACAGTGACAGGGCAGGGATCAGTATACACGCAGTATCTGTACACTAAAGAACCATACGCCAGCACCACAGTGTTCCACAGGAGAGGTTGGGATTTACTGAAAGGAATTGTCAGGAACTCCTAGAAAGCCGAAAAGAGCATTAGAAGTCAAATATACAGTACATGACATAAATCATTGTAACAGTATCTGTCATGAACTCACCTGAGCTAATGCCACAGACACAGGCTCAGCAGACAAGTGGTTAAATGCCACTACAAGTGCCTGTCCTGCCTCATTCGCTGTAATGTCTCCTGCTTTAAATCTGGTCTCAAGGAATTTGAGGATCCTTTCATCTGTTACCTCCACAACCAAGTCTAGGAACCACCTCCTAAAGACAAAAAAAGAAGAAAAAAAAGAAGAGTCATTAGGATAAAATCTGGAATTTGCATAGTACCTAGGTGTAAACAAAATACCTGTGCTCATCATCTCCTGAGACCTGCTTCCATATCTGCTCTATATTCTCAAGTGTTGCCACACGTAGCAATTGAATTAGATTCAGAACCTCAGTGCTGCTTGAGCTGTCCACTTGATATATGTTAGCCTGTGCCAGCTGCTTAATTAAATCTAGAATCTGTTGGAGTACAGAACAAATCAAAATCTGTTTATGAGTTTATTCATATATCTATATATATTTCAGTGTTTATGAGTGTATGATTTAGGGTTTGCCTTTGGGACTGGATCATTCAGGTTGATCATCAAAACAGGTATTGGTTTGAGGTCCTTTTCAGTCCTATACATCAGGTTGCCTCTGCTCTGGACCTGTCCGGTCACTATTTTGTCAGTTGTGTCTGAAACTTTGAGTAGCTGAATGTCCCGTCTGGAGAAATGAACACAACTATGTCATGCACAATCTGCAGTCTTGAAACTTGTTAGCTAATGACTAAAGCACGTACAAGGCTATCATTCGGGAGTTTCCTCCCTTTACATTGAATGGTGAGAAGTATTGACGCTCCTGAGCAAACGCTTTAGTGATCAAACCGCCATCTGCCGTGGACTTCACTGTGTAGGTGTGTTTCACCGTTGAAACAACACTCTCACCTCGCTGTAAGATTAAACAGCATTCAGATTATTTGAAGAATGAGCGTTTACTTTTTATGTTCATTAAATTGTAATGAAACACACCTGTTTGCTAAGTTTGTCTTCAGGGGCGAGTGCCATACCTCGGTACAAAGCAGCTGGCTGTTGACAGTTGGTGATATCAACCATTTGGGTCACTTTCAACTCTTTGGCATTATTGTCTTCTTCAACAGTGTAACTGCTTTGACATACACCATGAATTCCCAACTAAAGACATACAAAAGTGATTTTTTCATATTAGTTTGATTTACCCATAGAGTTATACTCTTATTAAGGACTGACTTTTTGTACCTCCACCAGTTCGTAAAAACTTTGTGTGGTTTTGACTGTGACTTGTAGAAATCCAAGGATCCCCCTCACAATATTTACAACTGTATTTGAGACTCCAGGCGCTGTGCGAATGTCGGTAATTTGGCCCTTAGAGAATTCAAAAACGATTGGCTGGCTGAACTCGGCAGATAGACGTTTAGTGAGCTTTTGGGAAGGGCTGAAGACACTTTTCCTGGGTAAGCCATTAAAGTCTTCAACATCTACATTTGAGATCTTAAAAGGAAAAACACAATTTATAACAGGTTTAAACAATATCTAGTTATTTTTATTATCTGCTGAGTTAAGAATAAAGAGATCAGATTGCTTAGCTCAGAATAATTTGAAATAAAAAAATATGAAAATGGAGCAACAGTATACCTGAAGCACAAAGGTTTGTGGTGATTCACCAATGATTTTAAAAGTGCACCTCAGCTTCAGAGCTGACTCAACCAAGTCTGGCAATTCTCGTCCCACTCGCACCAATCCTTCATATTTATACTCATAGGTTTTTTTAGAGTTCAGGAAAGGCTCTGAAATATTGGCAATTGAGAAATTTTATGAATATAAAATGACAAACAGTATGTATCTAATATGCATCTGAATCCTAATAACCCTTTAAAATCTTTATTATTGACATAAACATTTAATACAATAATAAAATTAACATTAGAATAAGGAGAAAATCTCTGTAGGTTTATGGGTGATACATTATAGCATTTACATACCATAATTTATGTTCTCGCCAGCTAATGGGGAAGAAAAAAAGTACCATTAAAGTATAATCTTTTTTAGTGTGCTCAGTTTTAAATACAATTAAGCCAGGATTTATAATGACCACACTCTAAAGCATGCAGTTAATTGGTCTTTATGTACTTACCAGCCAGGGCTACCAGGAGACAGAGATAGAGCCACATGGTGAAATCCAGAGGTGGTATAAGCAACTTGGACATCATCTTTTATAACACGGAGCTGTATCTCCCTCCTACCCTCTTATCTCATGAAGTTAGTGAGGCAAAGTGACCCTGTGGCACAAGATTTTTTCCATATTTTAAAACATGCAGGAATAAATTTATTTCTTGTTAAGTTGATTCTTATTTGCTTATATTCTGATGTTTAGTGTCTATGGTTAGCTGCTGCCTAAAATATTTACAGTAAAAGCTAAAGAATATGAAATGTAAAATCTATGTATATATTTCAAACTATTTAAAAGCACAAAATGAGACATTGCTCATCAAATTAGCGGTGTGTACATATATATTTTTTCTTTCACCTTGCATACAATTTAAAATGTTACTTTACCTTGCATACAATTATTCTGCATATTCGTATGCTAGAATATGAGAATGAAGCTCACTGGTTTGTTTTGTAGAGTAAACAGAACTAGGGGACAAAGGTGTGAGACAGGTCAATGTGATCATAGACAGTGTCATCACAACCTATTATGAGAACATGTGACCCGCTAAATAAATAACAAGATCCAACATTTACAAAAGTCTGATATCAAAGCATAACATTTTATATTTTATAAAGACACATATACTTCCCACTCAGTCATTTTCCACCCTAGAACCTAAACATTTTATTTAAAAAATATTTTATCAAAATTTGTTTTTCACATTTTTAATGATTGCTTAAGACACACAAAAAGAAAAAATATCAACATTCAATCAATCATTTACTTATCCCTAAGACATTTTAGTTTTAGGTACTAAACTAATAAACATTAATTTTTTAATTTAGGCCTTTATTTACATCAACATTAATAAAGGCATATATATACAGAGAACATCAAATAAGGAAGGAAGTTAAACAGAAGTTCAGACTTTACAGAATTTACAGTGAATTGTGACTCAAGCTTTCAAACTTTTGTAGGAAAATAATATAGGCTGGTAATTTAAGCTAGGGCTCGGATGACCATGTGATGGCCAATCTGAAAGCAAGAAGGTGTTGGGAGGAGGCACATCATCTAGGTCACTGAAACATCATGATAGAGTTCCAGGCTTGCCATTATTGGCTCAAATCTTGGTATAATTTGGATCTCAAAAACCATAGAGGTAGACATAAGAGACTACCTGTTTGTAAACATTATGCTATTGAGCCTTAGATAATCAGTGTAAAGGCACCAAGGTTTTCTTCGGTAATACCAAAGAGGAGAGACAGATGATGAGAGAGATTCAGATATATGTCTATCTAAAGCAGACAAGGATAAAAGGCATCCGTTATGTGTAGAAGTTTTAAGGAGTTGACCGCTAAAGGTTGAGCGTGTAATTTTGGCAGGAATTGTAGGTGGGAAAAGTGAATGCACTCTCATTTACCATCAATACCACATCTGAGGTGAGGCTCTTGAGCAACACACTGACCCCCCAACTGCTCCCCAGGTGTCACAGCAAAAATAGCTGACCACTGCTCTGGGTATGTGTTTCTTTAACATTCACTCCTATGTGTGCACTTAAATGAGTGAAATTTAGAGTATGGGATCCCTTCCCTTCCCTTGCCTTTGAAGTCGTATTGCAGATCATTGTAGATGACAAAAAAATATATATATTCACAGCATGGTGTCTGGGACTACACAGCAGCACCCCAGTTGCGCATGCCTCCAGCCAAGATGTGTCTATTCCAAAAATCCATAGTAAATCCATTAGTAAATCCATTTCCAAATATATATCCATTTCTAAATATATATATATATATATATATATATATATATATATATATATATATATATATCCACCTTTCTCAGGTCTCACCTGTGTCTTATAGTCAAACCTATAAGTGATTTAGTGAGCAACGGGTACTCCTGTCAAGTTTCCGTGGTGTAATGGTTAGCACTCTGGACCCTAATTCCAGTGACCTGAGTCTAAATGTCTAAATCTAAATGGGACCTGCTTTTGCCAGGACCCGGTCTGAAAAAAAAATCAACTGTAGTGAGCCCCAATAGTGTCGCTTTGCAGCATCAAAATGCAGTCTGTCTCTTTAATGAACTAAGCATAAACCTGGGCATCTCGTTACCTCTCACAAGCAGGTGCTGTGAGAAGAAGCAGGTGCTTGAAGAAAAGCGTTCATCTCTCTTCTGTTTTTATTTATTAAAAAAACCCCAAAAAAAACAATTGATATACCTGTTGTTTGGGGTGGGGTAAATTAATGCAGCTACTGGAGTATTTGCACATGTGCACATGAACGTTATGTTCATGAAGTTCCCCATAGAGTTGTAAACTTCAGGTGCTGTGTCTTATTCAGTTCTCATGGAATCCTAGTTAGATTCATAACCCAATA
Source organism: Puntigrus tetrazona (assembly GCF_018831695.1). NCBI lineage: Eukaryota > Metazoa > Chordata > Actinopteri > Cypriniformes > Cyprinidae > Puntigrus > Puntigrus tetrazona. The sequence continues at coordinate 3,985,439 of NC_056709.1, forward strand.
TGCTTCAGTTTTGTTAAATCAGTACTTGAATTGATTTAACATATCACGGAACACAGAAAATGTTTTTATTAGTCCAGAATACAGTACATATAAAATAGACAATCGGTCGTCAGATAGAAAAAAAATACATATACATACGTATATATATATTTTTTTCTTTTCTTTTTTTTGCTGTTCACTGTAAAACCTTTAGCTACCAACTCTTTACAGTTTGTTATGAAACTTTTAGATCATAGCATGCAGTAACGTTTCAGTTAATAAATTTCTTTCAAAAATAAATATATTGGAACTTTGTCACACACATTCTTAAGTACATATTTATAGTGCATAGATTTAAAAGCATTTGCAAGCTGATGCTGTAGCTAATGATTCTTTTGGTAAGGTTCATCGCAGACATTCAAAACAACATGGGACATTCTTGAATAATCTGTAGTACTCCTCTTGAATCTGATGATAAAAGTGAAAATAATAATAATTCATTAACAATAATAATTAATGAGATATACTGTACAGATGTATAGAAGAACGTGAACCTTACCCTTCTGGATAGAACGCAAAGGAATATGAAAATAAACATCCCCTGGAACACATTGGCGAATGTAAAAAGATAGGCTGTAAGGGTAGTCTCATATAAGATGTGCATGACACCAAATGTCCAGGTAACTCCCAGAACAAACAGCAGAGCAATAGCTCCTCTTGCACAAGACCTGAGGAATAATTATTGAATTTGATTAATTATTAGTGTTTCAGGCTGCAGTTTGATTAGTACTTTTTGTATTTAGCTACCCCGAAATGCCATGAAATGTAATTTTACTTGCAGAACCTGCATATTTGGAAATAAACTATATAAACACAATCAGAGCATTAAAGAGGATGAGATGCAATTCTTAAAACACTTTATAAAAATGATGTATAACTTCCTTTACCTGATATTTTCATAGTGACTGATTTCAGGTTTCTTTACTGCAGTGTGACGAAAGACCTTAAAGATGATCACAGCAAATGCCAGCAGATTAACCTGGGAGGGAAAAGAAATTACAATATGAACTATATGCAACAATTAATTAGATTAATTAAAGAGCATATCATTTTAGTACTTCTGTTCTTTTTAATCTAATTAAATTATATTTTAGATATCACTGTAGTAGTAGTTGTATAATAATATAATAATAATGCATTTTATTTGTAATGCACTTTTCTTAAACCCAAAATGCTGCACACAATTAAACCGCAAAAAGAAGAATACAAAAAATATAATAAAGGCTGATAAAAGTATATAAAAGAACTGGCAGAGAGGAAAAAACAAAAAATAATATATGAACTTGTAAGAGAGAAAAGATATGCAGTAAAATATACTGCTTTGTATGTAAAAAAAAAACAAAAAACAAAAAAAAAGAAAGAAATAATAATAATCATAATCATAATAATCATATTCTGTCCTAGCATATACTTATAAGAAAAATTTAAATTGGACTAAATTGGCCCACTTTATATAAATGTTTACTTTTAAGTGTATTTAAAGTATAACAGTAGTAAACTTTGAATACAATCATTTTTTTATTATTATTAAGTTCTAGTTTTAGTATCAGTTTGTTTATTTGTTTTATTTTATTTACTCTTGACCCTTGATTCTTACTTGAATGCTGGATCTGAAACAGTGACCAGGTGTTGGCTGTTTTAACATCAACATCTTGTCAACGGAGTTTCTCTATAAACATATCTTATCAATTATAGCTTTCCTCTGACAGTACGATATAGGGGCTAGTACTACCATTAGTTTATCATTTTAATAGCCTCTTTGTTTAAAAGCGCATTTTCACAGACATCCAAAATCAGCATGACAACCTCAACAATGGTGAGCAGTGCAAATAGTCGCAGTGCATTCTGGGTGCCAACAATCAATACACATCCATGACTCCCATGATGCATTGCAGCATGAATAAATTATGAATTGTCTTGTGGTTATTCTTACTTTTTTCTTTAATTTTTGCTGTTTTTATGTAATTTTTTGTAGATTGTGATGTTTAGAGTTTGAGATTCACATGCTGTGTTCATTCAAATTCCAGATCCTCTGCTGTAGAACCACAGGGCTGCTTTAATGAACAAACTTAACAGAGAATACCATATGTATTGTTTAATATTACATTTAACGATCAAGCAAATCACCATCAACACCTGGCCAGATTTTCTCCTGACAATTCACAGCAGCCAAACAACACGTTATAAATTGTTATAAAGTCAAGGGTTAAGTGCCCAATTTAAGCAAACACTAACCACCGTAATGGTAATTAAAAAAAATATATGATTTTCTCCTTCAATGATTGTTTGATTATATAAGGTGTCTATAATAACTTAAATAACAGGGCCTGAAAGCAAAAACCTTTGAGCATGATGCCTGAATCATCTCCATGTAAAAAACACAAATGCAAATAGCAGGTTATTTCTTGATTGCCAACTACTGGCCTGGGACGCATGGCATAGTGATTTTTTTTGCTTTATGTCTGTTTGCTTTGTTAATTTTTTCATGCTATTTTACACATTTTTAATGGTACATTGTAAGCTTTTAAATTTGATTAAGCATAACAAATTCTAATGTTTTTAATTAATTGATAATATATAAGTAAATATAGTGAATCATTTTTACAGTGTGTTTACAAGTATAAGTAATTTTAAGTATATTTCTGACACCTACATAGAGCCCATTTCTAAGAAGTACATTAAAAGTAGACTAAAAGTATACTTTCCTATTTTAGTTTAAAATAAGTATACTAATAAGACACTTGAATAAACATTTTTCGTAATGCAGAGCACTTAAAAACTGTAAAAGCACAGGTCTAATGTGTTCATGTGGAAAGGTACGAGTAAGCACACAAGGAGCAACATTTTGAATGTACTACAGGTCATTGCAATAATCTAATCTAGATGTAATAAAGAAGTTTTCTTACTTTTGCTGATGCAGAAAGGCTTATACACGATTAAGCCTTTCTGCATTAGCAAAAATAAGAAAAGGTCTAAGCCATCCAATGTTCTAAAGGCGGTAGAAGGACATTTTGGAAATGTGCTTAATATGTGCATAAAAAGTAGCTGAGTATGAAAAATGACACAGAGATTCCGCACCTGTGAGGATGAATAAATTATGCTAGAATAAACAGCCAAACTGATGCCAACGTACTAGTTAATTGCCAACACAGTTTTAGAACCATCCAGATTCTGGTCACACACACACAAAAAATCTGGAGTAGAAGTTAGTTGAAAAAAGCTTGGAAACACATTTCACTCAGAAGAGGCTAATAAATTTAGAAAAAATGTTGTCAAGTTGAAAGCCTATCCATAATTAAAAGTTACATTTACTTGAGAATTCCCAGTTTCCTTCAGTAAATAAAGTACCATGGAAGTTCATTTGCAAACATAACATGTACATCACATGTACATAGGTGAGTTGACAACTCAATTTTTTTTTCCTTTTAAGCTAACATGTTCATTTTATGTTATATTATCCAATGCAACACAGAGACCATAATATTTGGTACACCATATACAATGATGCTAACACTCAATGCATAGTGTTTGGGTATTACCGGTATTCATTTCTACTAGTAGAAAATTAACTCCAGATGTCACAAAACATTAAGTTAATAAACCTAACAAAACCAACCGTAAAACAATGTAAATAACTAAAAAAAAAGTGAACATTTAGATTTTTTTAATTATTCATGCCCCAGTGTATGATGGGAAATACAGAGTCATATCTTTGATATATACTTAATCCCTGTAAACATAAACAATTCCAAGTAAATCATACTTATATGTCAGAACATTCATTTGTATAAGCATAAAATTGAGTGATAGTATAGAATTTACTTTAATGTTTTAAATCTTGCCTGAACTAAAATATAAAATTTAGATTGTTTTTATGTAGTATTCACTTAAAAATCACTTTTTACAGTGCACTTCTAAACACTCATTCAGTGTACAGTACATTTAGTGTACATTCATACCCTTAAATTTTCACATTTTGTTTGCTTCCGAGGGAACTTCGAACTGCGTCCTCTAGGGGTTGCTATGGGAAAGCACCTTAATAACTGTGATGTCATCACTCTGTGCTTACACAGTATAAAAGGGCACTGAGCAAACATGGCATCCTCTCCTTAGTTTTCAGTACTGTCTTGTTTAAAGCTGCATGCCATTAAGAGCAATTTCTCTTTCCTTAAAAGAAGTTTAAGAAGTGTGCCGATCTGTGTCCTCGTTTTTTACACCTAATGACATGATCTTTGTATCTTTTGTTTGGTTGAAGAACACGAGGAGCATGTACACAATGTCCTCAATGTCCTCAAGGGGCAATCTGCGTGCACTGTGAGCAATTCTCTATGAGAAATATCCACTCTCATTTGTCTCTCTTTTTGAGGAAAGAAGAGCAACCATCAGCATCCTGCAGCTCAGGACTGGCTGCTGCTGAGGAACAGAGGAATATGAGCTTGTGGGGATCGCAGGTGGACCTGGCTGATAAGTTGGAAAAGGGGCTTTTCCTTGCATGCTTGTCAGTCACGGGCGAGAGTGAGCTGTTGGATGCAATGCTATTTCTCTTACATCGACTGAACCAGCAGTTGCTCTGCTGGCTTCAAGTCAGATGAGGATGAGGAACATGAGACTGAGTCCTCCCATTCCTCTTGCCGGAATGTTGCTGGAGGTTATGGAATGCGTTACGGCTTCACTTGCCGTGGAAGCGGACCAGTAAGGTAATGCCCTGAGGCTACCTTGAGTGTTATCTTTCTGACCATAGTCCTCTTGCCCAAGTGAGCCTTCCATTTCTAACTGATCTCCATGTGGAAATTGAGAAGGCTTGGAAAAATCCATTTTCATCCTGCATTTATAGGTATCAGCATATTAGTTATGCATGAGAACGGTTATGAGAGAATGCCCCTTATTGAAGTGATGCTGGCATGCTATCTTTCTGAGGGTAAGACATCCTCTCTCAAGGCTTCTTCCTTGCCATCTGTACCACTTCAAATTGTATCTTATTGAATGGCAGGCTGTACGCAGCAGCAGGTCAGGCAGCAGCTTAGTTGCACACTATGGTGGTGCTTCAGGCTTATCAAGCTGATTTGCTGAAAGACCTGGATAAAGGCCAGGGTTTATCCCCTGATGAGCTGGCTGAGTTGCGTCGCACCACAGATCTTGCTCACCGTGGCAGGTTCCTGGGACTATAGTGGTTTACTGAGAGGCATTTGTGGTTGAACCTGGCGGAAGTCGGGACAAAAGAGAAGGGCTTTCTGCTTGGTACACCAGTTTTCCCTTCTGAGCTTTTTGGCACTTCCTTTAAATGGTGGTCTCAAAGTTTAAGGAGGCTGAAATTCGCTCAGCTGCCTTTAAATCACTAATTCCATGAAGGTCCAGGTCTGAACACAAACATCAAAGGAGTCCTGGCCTGTGTCAATTTAAGGGTTAAAGGCAGGTACAGAAGACTAGTATCATGACTCGCTCCTCCTCCTGGGCGCTCCTCAAAGGCATAATAAGTCATGGGAGAATAGGCAAGAGGAGGGAGGTGATCCAGATGAGTCTACTTCTCCCTCTCCCTCTGAGAATATTAACATCTGCTCTTATCTTCCTAACTTCTTTATTCTGCTAGAGCTAACCACCTGACCGAGGTTGTGTTGGAGCCATCTTGCACTCTCATTAGTTTCCCATACTGGACCTATGTTTCGGTAAGCTTTTATGTTTTATAGAACTACCTACTGATGGTCTGGACCTAAGCACTTTTCGATGCATTTTATCTAAGTTGAAGTCTAAGTTGAAAAAGTCATTTATTAACTAGTCTCCACAGCACTATGCAGACCTGCTTCTGTCTTGTCTGATTTATTATCCATGTGGAAATCAGAACCTCTCACTATCCACCGATCGTGTTGATTTTCTGGCTGGCTGAAATGGACCTCTGCGAGAGTCCTTATCTGACTAGGTCCACAGCGTGGTGTTGCAGCCTCATGAGTTGAGCTCTGTTCAGGATATAATGCTTAATGGTGTGCTCCCTGATATCCTAGGAAGGTGGTTTGCTTCAAGAAGCTATCACGGCAAGGACAGGGCACTCACACTTAGCCCTGAGGGGTTTTAACAGTGACAACTAAGATCCATCATGCACGTTTTTGAACCAGAACTGTGGCCTTGAGTGACTGAACACTCCTTTATTTTACTCTGCAGTTCAATAGACGGGCAGGTCTCCGGACTTCGCTGTCTCACTGGACAAATCATCACTCAGTGTGAGTGTGAGGATATTGCATTCCTGGTGGCATGAGTTAAATATAGTGTTTTAAAAACCTTATGACCTTGTTTTGGGCCTGAGGGCCTGTCCCAGCTCGAGAGCTAAAAGTGGGTTCAAGCCTGGAAGGGCCTCTTACCCAAAAAGGGTCATCTATGAGCTTTGGTACTTAGTGCTTAATGTGGTCCCAGCAGGCATTACCCTCAGCATGGCCGTGTGAGTATACCATTGCCCATAGTGACCCCTAGACGACACAGTTCGAAGTTCCTAACGTCTCAGGTTATGAATGTAATCCTGGTTCCCTGAGAATGGAATTATATGATTTATATGATGAAATATGATTTAGGTAGGCACACACGTCTTAATAAAAGATCAAACAGCTCATAATGCATATCAGAGCACAAATAAATTCAAATGACAAATGACTTGTAGCTAATGAAAAAAAAATTGCTTCACTGAAGGGTCACAGAAGCATGTAGTCTAAAAAAGTTTGAAACAACCAGGCCTCTTCCTGGATCTAGCCTCCTGACTAAACTGAACAATTTATGGGGAAAGGCTTTGGTTACTGTGGTGACAAAGAACCTCTAAAACATTTAGGTCACTCTAGTTGAGCTCCATGATCATATGTGGAGATGTATAGAAGGAAACTTCACAGAAGTACAAAAATCATTGCTACACTTCATCAATTTAGGCTTTATGGCAGCTTTCATCCTCTCCTCAGTGAAGACACATGAAAACACACTTGGAATTTGCAAAAAATCACCTGAAAGACACTTAGACTCTGAAAAAATGGTCTAATTTTCTGGTCTAATGAACCTGAATTCTTAGCCTGGGGCTGTTTTTCAGAAAAAACGTAATTTAGAGCAGTTAAACATAAAACAGCAACATAACAAAATGTGAAAAGAAAAAATGTATGTAAATACTTTCATAAGCACTGTAGATAATGTACAGTCAACAACAGAATTAGTGGTGATATAGATCTGGGTATCATCCACACAACTGTGATACCATATCTCCTGATGATCTGTCCAAATGGTAAAATACATATGCTAAGAAAATTTGACCCAGAACTGAACCCTAGTTCTGTAGAGCCACAGCCCTGAACAGTTTAGCTTCTTAATTAAAATTCACCTGTCTGTAGCTTCCAAGTAACCATTCAGACGTTGAGGGTATGTTTGATTAGGGTTAAAGCAAACTTTGCAGGGCGTTTTTAGTTAAGGGCAGCTATTTTTAGTTTCAGTGATAAATTAAGTGATAAATTCACAATTGAAGTTATATAAGGACAAACAGACCCGAGACCATTCTTAATGACTGAACAGCAAATGCTTAATTGTACTTGCAATAAATTAAATTCCAACCATTACAAAATAAGAGGGTTTAGAGGAAGAATATAAACACACACATGTGAGGCACTATGGATTAATGATGGTAAATGCTGTCAATCTCGCTAGTAAAGTAATTAGATTAATTGCAATGTATCTTTGTGGGATATCAGTCTGCAACAATCAAAATACAGCCTAATGTATTCTAAATACAGCAAGACTTTCAGAATACAGCATATTGCTAATGATCACTGTTGCATTGACACTGATTGTACGTGGGTCTTCATGAGTGTTCAAGTGTTATAGACTGTCATTTGCTGTTCCTGAATGCAGAACACAAGAGCATATACTCACCAGAATGATCAGACAGGCTGGTCCTATGAAACTCCAGATGAAGTTATTTTCAGTGCTTAGCCAACACCTTAACAAGATATTAATAACAGATAATTATTATATTATCATGGAAAGGAAAATGTGAGTGAAACAAGGCTTAAATACCATCCATCTTATTTTGCAACTCATTTTGTACAGTTTTGTAGAGTTTAAATAAATGGAAGCAGCTGACGTTAGAAACCTTGCACATTCAAGTTAAAAATGTCAAAACCCAGGCCTAACAATAACATAGATTGCTCATAGCACTAGGGATATTCTCCTTAACAAATACCACATCATCTAAATACTTATAACTTACACAGTCCTGGTGCCATAATATTTATGACCAAGAGTTGCAGATATTGCAACAACCACGGCAGGACTCCCATAACCAAACAAGTAGAAGTTACGGTGGAGAAAACCTTTGTTATATATTACGCCAACAACAATGAGATATAAATGGATCCCCTCTATACACATCCAAGCAAATGCAGCCAGGAAGAAATAATGCAGCAGCCCAGCGATAAGTGAACAGAACCACTGAAACACAGAGTGAACAAACAAGTATTACAATACTTAATACAGGCTGCATTTTTAAGATTTTATGGGCCAGTTTTACTAACAACTTGTATTGGAGGAGAGTATTCAAATGAATCATCGAACGAGATATACTAATGTTTGTGTTTATCAAATTACTGGCTTTTGCACCATTATTTAACGTTAAAAAAACTTTGTTTTGTGCTTGAAATGGGTGAGGTGGCACTGCAGAGAACAAAGAGCGCTTGGGAAAATGGGTTATAATTATAAATAAATTAATTTATTTGTAATGTCAGAAAAACACATTTTCTAAAAATAGTGTTTGCCAAGCCATGTTATTTTTTAATTTGCTTCAGGAAATAACAGACAACTCTCTACCAGGAGTCATGCAATACCAGCTTTATCAAAACATTTTTCAAACCTTATTTTTTTTAATTCAGGTTCTGTGGATTCTTTATTTCTTTATTCTTTATTTGCAGCTATTCTAGTTTGTGCTGCTCTTGGTATATTGCATTGGTCGATATGTAAATAAGATGTTGCGCCTGTGTTTATCCACTCCCATCAGCACTGTTTTGGAACTGCGCTAATTTGCTCTGTTTAGTAAAACTGGCCCTAAGTCTCCATCTGACACATTAATAAAGTGTGATTAGTGAACCTTATGTGCGATCTTGTTGATTCCAATGAGGAAGATGAACTGGGCCATGAAGAGACTGCAGCAAAGGTTCTTGTGGATCGTTGTTCTGGTGTTCTGGATGTCTCGGAAGAACCAGAAGGTGAAGATACACATGGACAGGCAGATGATGGAGATCACCATTCCCAGCTGCGTTATTCTTGTCAGAACATTATAGTGAGCAAGCAGCTGTATTAAACGAAACAGGAATATAATATAAATATTGATAACATTATAAAGGGAGCTTAAAGAACAGTACAAAATAATAAAAAAGTCAGCAAATGACCTATTTTAAAAACATGTTCTTGTAAGAATGTAAACGTTTTGCTATCAGTTTCTGACACTTCTTAAGCCATAAAAAATAAATAAAAATTATTTAATGCTGGATGCATTAAATACCAAATCAACTACCAAATACCAAATCAACATTTGGCGTCACTATAATTTTTGAGGGGACCAATAGGGGGCAGCATTAGTTCAGACTTACATTTGCTTGAGCGGAGGACATGAGAATAGCAAAGTGTGTCAGGTGATTACAGGAACATGAAGTGTGTGTGGCATTCACGCGAGCACGTGTACAGCCGTTCAAACTCCAGTGTCCCATCATGCTCTGGGAATACTCCCAAAATGCACACTTAGTCTCATCAAGGGCAGGATCTATCTCCTTTATGAAAAAGCAAAACTCATTTAGTACATTAAAATAAAATTACGTTCGCACACACGGCTATTTAAAATTAATTAATAAATCAGTCAAACTGCACCTGTGTGTGTTTGAGAGTGAAGGTCACATTCTCCAGTGTAAATGTCTTTGGGTTACTGATGGTTGCTGCTATTACTGGCGAATTAACTGTGATTTCACCCGCTGCTGCATAGCGAGAGTAATCGGCCACACCAGGGTCATCAGCGGGCTTTAAAAGATCCCCAATATTGTTATAAATGAGAAATACTATGGAGGTGCTGCCTACAGCAGAGACAGAACAAGGCAGAAAAAAAAAAAAAACTTTTTTATAATTGGGTTCATTTATATTCAATTTGCTGTGAGGGTTTAAGAAATATATTTTACAAACCGCTGTCGTTTCCCTCTTTTGAATTCTTAGGGGTCAACAAAATGGAGTTTCCTTGGATGTTTGTTGAGAGTGGTTGTTTGTGTGCTTGGTGGGGTTCGAATGTATATAGTTTCATTTCTACAAAACACAATGATTATGCCGCTGAAATCCACTGTAAAAATATACATTTCAGGTATTATGAAATGGCAATGAAAAACATAATCAAATGTGATTCATCATGAACTGTATCCTACAGCTGCTCTGTCCGTAAGATTAAAATTACATGTGAAAATGAGTCATGCACTGCATCAAATTATAATCCATACACTCCCAAAAAGCTGTTATGCAGCAGTAATCTTTTTAAAGAAACTCCAATACACTTAAGCTACAACTATATACCTTTTAGGGATAAATAAGATGAGTACCACCCTATTTACAACTCTTATACCTTTTAAAAATGACATTATCCTAAAATAGAAAAAAAACTAAATGTTTAAATGAAACTAAATGAAACTCCTCTCTTCATCATTGCCCCCGTGGACTGTGTTGTCGACCCCCTCCTGGGTGTCCGTCCTGCTCCCTATCTCCCACCTGCTCCTCCTCGTTGGATGTTTGAGGTGCGAGGACGCATCTTCCAGGAGGGGGGAGTTATGTCAGACTTTAATTCCCTGGTTTTGTGCTCCCCGTGCTCATAAGTGGTTTTCCTGCTCCTGCCCCTGATTGGGATTGTTTGATTCCAGGTGTGTCTCCCTATTTCCTCCCAATTCCCTCGTTACCCTGTGATCTTATATGCCCCGTGCTTTGAGTTCTGTTTGTTGGCTGTTAAATGTCTAAATGTGCTCATGGCCCTGTATGTCACACATGTGTACTCTGTTTGTTGTTGTTGTTGTTGTTGTTGTTGTTGTCAACTCCCTACTTTCCGTTAGTTCACCTGTGTCTAGTTAATTTAGTGATTTCCTTCGTCTTTAATGCGTGTGGTTTTTTTCCTGTCTGTCTGCCTGCCTGCCTACCTGCTTGCAACTATATTGTTGTTTTGTTTCAGTTATAGAGGATTAAAACGTTTAAAAAAGTTTATTTTTCGCGTTGAGTGCTCCTTCTCGCAAACCATACCGTGACACTGTGTTCCAGAGTTTGTTTTATGCTGTATTCCGCTGGATTATATTAAAGACCGTTGAAGTTTATTCTGTGTTTCCTCGTTCCTTGTTCCTAAGCTACAGCAAAGCGTGAGAGGGTCTTTGAGGATGCGGAATAAGGTCATGTAGAACAAGGCATTCACATGGGCTCAATTACTACTAATAAACAGCAAATATTCTTGTAATATGCATGCTAATAAGACCCTAAAATAAAGTGTTTCTAGTGGTTTTTATGTGATACTGCTATGAAAACCCCCTTTTGGAAGTCTTTTTATGATTATATTATGCATGAAATGCTTTATTCAAAATAAAATACAAAATAAACACCTGTGAAAAATCAATTTGTAAAACTCCTTCATATTAAAGGTGCTGTATGCATGAGTGCTTGAGTGCAGGCAACCCTGGGGTTCTAAAACACGATTGGGCAAACTGGCTGTAACTGGCTGTTTCAACTATTGGCTGTAGCAATAACTGTAGTTTTTCAGATAAACAAGTATGTTAACCCGTTTCTTAAATATCTGCAAACACATTATAATATTTTTATGCTTTAGTAGAGTCAAAATCCTACATACAGCACCTATAGCACTGTAGATTATATATTATACCTAATTTAAAGTGTGTTAGGTCACGTTTTAGGCTTCAGAGGTCTCACCTACTTCACCAGCATCCACCTGCATTTGCGTGGTGTGTGTGTATCCAGCAGACAGGGCCAGTGTTTCCTTCTCTGCTGTGTGAAGGAGTGTGGTGATGTAAAATTTCCTCAAATCCTCATTTATCTTGTCCCATTCTACCCTTTCATCCTTCTCGACTAAGTTGTTCACACTGAAAACCAGATTCTACCAGAAAAAGGCAGAAAAACACAAAACAAAAAGGGAATGATTTTAGTTCAGAACACATAACAAATGTGGTCATAGATTATCTGTTTATAGTTTTTTAAAGCTGTGTTGTAGTTTTCTAATTGATTTAAATGGTGCTTCTACTGTACGGAGTAATGCAGTTGCATAATTCATTGCTATTATTTTTGTTTGTATTTCTCACTTAGTGTTTCTTTTGAGGGTTAGGCTTTTTTTAGGTGTAAAATTTGCAGGCTTGCTAAAATCAGCAGGTGTGCGTTTCTTGTACATGTGTGGAAGGGCGCATGAATTACCGTAATGGTTTCATTGATGTGATTCCCAGGATGTTGAGACTCATCCCCAGGACTTAGTTTACGGCTGGCCATGGCCTCAATATATGACATGAGGAGAACAGGAGAGAGGTCAGCTGATGTTTGATGTCTTATCTCTTTCAGACGCTCTGGAGTTGACAGGTTAATCATCTACAGCCCAGAGAGAGGAAAACACTCACTGTATGGTATATGATAAATCATAAATGATGGCATTTAAAAGATTACACATCACAGGGAAGATGCAGATAATACACAGCTGTCTTGTGTTTATTTCACAGGCTTGAATCGGCAAACACATAAAATAGAAAAAAACTAAAACCTCTGGTAACACTTTAGAATAGGTAACACTTGTTAATTATTAAGTACAACTTATAATGTAATGTAGGTATTCAGTTTAGGTATTGGGTAAGATTAAGGATGTAGAATAAATTCATGTAGAATAAGTATGTGATTAATTAGCACTAATATTCTTGTAATATGCATGCTAATAAACTACTAGTAGGCGTAACCGTAAAATAAAGTTTTATCAAAACATATAAACTTCCTCAGACAAATTTGGTTATAGCATGATTAGTCTATTAGTACGAGAGGCCACGATACTTATAACAAATACTTATAACAAAAGAGACTCATTTATTATAATCGTGTAGATAACTGTCTAGTATTTGCTATGAGAGGAAATGTGCAGCTTCGCCAGCAGAGGACACTATTCTCTCACAGTTGCATTGAAACTGTCACTCTGTAAGCATGTGAATGCACTCATGATCTAAAAACAGTTGTATACACATGTATTAATATTGCATGATTGTTATTATTATCATCATCAGTGTTGAGAGTAATGCAAGTCACGTAATCAGATTGCTTTTTTTCAAATAAGCAGTAAAGTAACATTACTTTTAAATTTACAAGAAATAACTTTCCAAGTTACAAAAGCTATTTTTGTTTTTAGTTAGTTATGTTTTTAATCCATCATTCTGATTTTATCGTTTACTATTTAAGCTGCAATTTTGTAAAATGTAAATTAAGTTAAATTAAAGTGATTATATATATATATATATATATATATATATATATATATATATATATATATATATATATATATATATATATATATATATATATATATATATATATATATGTATATATGTATATATATATATATATATATATATATATATATATATATATATATATATATATATATATATATATATATATATATATATATATATATATATATATATATATAGGTGTCCCTGTGTGGCCCCTCACGCCATTCCTGAAGTATTGACATTTCCTAAAACACATCCATCCTGATTGTTATATGACAAAAATCTCATGACAAAACCTTCAGAGCAGCTGTTTCCTGAAATAGAGATGTTCTCAGCAAGGTGAGAGGAAAAACATCTGAGAGGGATGTGACTACATGTGGACAAGATGTCCAGTTATCACAGAGCGTGCAAGCTATGTAACTATTACCCACATTAGACAGGAATTGTTTTGTTCTGATGTATAGAAAGCAGGACTTTCACATTCTGCATTTTTTTTCTACTAATTGTGTGTTTAAATCAATTACAACTATAAAAATAGCTACTTATATAAATACTGTTATTTACAGCTGAGATTAAAAGATTATACATATTTATAGTATATAAACTAAAATACATGAACTAATATATCAACTACAATATATAAACAGTTCAAAAGGGTGAGTGCGGTAATATTTATTTTATTTTAATTCAAATTCAAGTGTATTTGTAATATTACAAATAAAATATTTTTATTTTCACATAAATGCAGTTTGTTTTAACTTTCTCAGAAATGTATCATACTTTCCACAAACATTAAGCAGCACTGAATTTAACATTGATAGTAATGATAATAATAACAATAATACATGTTTCTGAGCTGCAAACCATCATATTAAAAACACACAGGAATAACATGCAGTTGTTTAAAGATATTCAATTAAAAACTGTTATTTTAAACTGTATATCTGCAGTATACATTCTGTGCAGGTTTCATAAAAAAATACCAATTTTTTTAGTTTACTTGGTAAATTATTATTATTATTGTTATTACTTAGACAAAATTACAAAGTTAAGTATTTGCAATTTCTTGTATTATTAGCTATATTAAATAACAATATATACAGTAATTTGTCTTTTCAAATTCTGGCAAAGGGCAGCAGATGAAAATTAGCCATTGGGGCTAACTCTTGCTTATTTACATTATTGTACTGTTGATTAATGAGCACTCTCCCTGTTTAATAAATAAAATTCTAAATTCAACTACATATCCACTAAAATAAGTATTCTAAATAAGTACTAGGGTAGGTTTAGGGTTAGTAGAATAAGTTGACATATACAAAGTATGTTGTATGTTGTGGACCCATCAAAATAAAGTGAAACCGAAATAATTATTTAAAGTGAATACTTTACTCACTCTTTCCAGTGTGTTGTTAACAGCATCTTTGATACATCTGTGGTTCTGATGGCAATGCTTCTTTGGGTCCTCTGATACAAACACAAAACACATGAATGCATATGGAAAACTAATATTAGACCTAAATTTTACCTCTGAATAAAAATTGAAATGTAAAATTTACAGCAGGGTACAGTTCTCACCTCTGCAGTCCGCCCCTTTTTTGGGCTTAAACCAGGGCCCTGCTGGGGATGTATAACCTCTCACACATGAGCAGATGAATGAGCCGTTTGTGTTGTGGCATTTAGAAAATGGTCCACATCTATCAGCAACCATACACTCATCAATATCTGCAATTTAAGAATAGCTCAAGTCAAATTATATACACTCTTTTTCTTAAAATTCATACATTTGCATCTATGTAGTGTCCAGATACCTTCTGGATCCATTCTGCGGTATATGCTTGATTCATACCTTTACACTCGGTCCCATCATTAGGTTTAAATTTCTTCTTTCCATTTGCAGTGAATCCAGATTCACAGGTACAGTAGTAATCTCCAATAGTGTTGTTGCATTTGGCATTTTGGCCGCATATCGGTTCAGTTACATTCACACACTCATTGTCATCTGCGAAGGGTCATAAGCAGATACGTTAAACGCATTAAAGTATCCCTATTATGGATTTTGAAAATGCAGTGTGTAACAGGGCTCTAAGTGAATGAAAACATCCTCAAAGATTTAACCGAAAGTGCACCGTGTATATTATTGTCTCACAAAGGAAAGAGTAGACTTTAAAGGAGTTTGGAAAAAAATTGTTAAGCAATAAATTGTTTTGGGAACTGTTGTGTAAATATTAGACAATGAAAGTGTTTTTTTTTACATTGCATGCATGTTAAAACTTTTGTTGGAGACGAAAACATATGATCCTTTCATAACCCATAAAAAGGCATTTAAAGTGAGTACATCAGAGAACAGCAAACTCTGAAAGTGTCTGATATAGTTCGAGTACTTGGCAATTTTACATTTGAAAGGAATATAGCTGTCTCAGAAATTCACAAAAAAGGGTCTAAGGTTATGCTAATGTTATTTCAAGCTTATTAGCTGTGCTTTTTTCCCCAGTAATAACATCTTGCCCATTCTTAATGCTTCAGTATTATTAATTTGAATTGTTTTAATTGTACAGATAGACATTTATAGTGTATCA
Organism: Puntigrus tetrazona; assembly: GCF_018831695.1. Lineage (NCBI taxonomy): Eukaryota > Metazoa > Chordata > Actinopteri > Cypriniformes > Cyprinidae > Puntigrus > Puntigrus tetrazona. The sequence continues at coordinate 4,001,562 of NC_056709.1, forward strand.
TCAGTCAATCTGAGATATCTATTCCGATAACTCATAGAGATTCATAAAATATTAATTCTGATCATTCTGTTTGATATTGACCCTGAACACTACTACATAACACTAATTAATTAATACAGAATTTATTACTCCTAATAACAAAAGCACTAAAGTGCATTTGCCATTCTGTTTAACGTAATAAATTAAATGGCAAACCCTGGCAATTGTTGATTCCATCGCCAGTGAACCCAAGCTTGCAGAAACAGGCATATTTAGAGTCCTTTTCTTTCGTGCAGTTAGCATGCTGGTGACAGGACCGGCAAATGTCATCAAATCTGCATGGATCCAGCACACTTGAAAACCAGGCTTTAAAAGATAATATATAATAGCAACACAATTATTCACAGATGAATTAGAGCACTTAATGGTAAAGAGGGTACGCTGGTAAATATAACGTTTTGCATAAAATGTCATGTTAAACGTATGCCTTTTTCTTTTCTGTATCTTTTTTCTCAAACACTCATCAAACCTCCCCCCCCCCATCCTGTCCTCTAGATAAACAAACAAAAACAATTCTAATATCTAATACAGTCATATTTTCCCATTATCTGTGCTGCACACAATAAGTGAACACAATAAATCACACTGGCATAAGGCATAAGTGTATAGTGAAGGCAGATTTTTGTTGATAAGTAAAAATCTGAAAGTGTATATTTTAAGGTAAGTCCAAAATTAACATAACAAATAAGAACATTGTTAAAAATGATGTTACTCGGCATAAATGTGTGAGAACCACGATCTCCCCCAAATGTATTTATTTATTTAATATAATTTGATTTATTTTTGGTTATTTCTTGTGCTGAGCATTTCCAACAGTAAAGAGATCAAAAGAAATTAAAATGCGGTTGAGCAATAGAAAATACAAAAAGTTAATTGACTTTGATTAACCTGAACTCTGTCAAGATCATAAAAGGTAATCCATGCGACTTACCAGCGAAAAGCAGGAGTTTCATTGGAGATCTGTGGAAAAACTCCATTTCGGACTTGAGTCTGGAATGTCTTTAAGCAGTACGTGGATATCTGTGTGACGCACAACACTTCCTTATGTCAGCTTCCTGTTTCTCTAATCTTGACCCTTCCTGTCCATTTCAATCAACTCACAAAAACACAGAGGAATACGACAACTCATCCTCTCTCTCTCACACACACACACACAGACACCACTATTGTAACTTGACAAACGCAATAACAAACAAATTACTGATGATAAAAGTTTAGGCCACTATAGTTTCAGGTCACTCGTAAAAAAAAATGGTTTAGCAAATAAAACCTAAACTTGAAGATTCATGTGATCACGTATGATTTGCAGATGTTCCAATCTGTGCACCTCAATGAAAGCAAGTACAAAGTAGTTCACATAGTTGGTGTCAAATCTTCTAGCCTGATCTTATTCATTTCATTTTGTGATCCTTCTTTATTTTACATTTTAAACTTAATGCTTTGGGTTTATTATCACACTTAAGGTTCTAATGATGTCATTTAAATGTATCGTTCGTATTATGGGCTTATAAAGTAGCTCACTCTTGCAGCCAAAAGCATTATTCCTGGATGCGGCTATATATCAGAGTATATGTATCAGAGTTGGGTGGAGGTGTATTTTTAACCACAGACCTCTTTGTTCTAGACGTCTGCAAGAAATGTGTGCTTGAAGATAAGAAACAGAACCACTGAAGACTGGCTGGATCACAACACCCACTAGACGACTTCATACTTGCCAGAACTAAAGAGAAATTTTGACCTTTTTTCAGGATAGCCTAATATCGTCTCTATATTCCTTGGGCAGCAGATGCCAGCAGTCCCAAAATGTATTTGGACACTTGAACAGTCTGAATGTCATTGCATTAGATTACAAAATGTCAAACCAACCAGCATCTGCGAACAAACGACTTTACAGACTTTTTACTTTGCAATGACTTTTACTAAGTGCTCTGTGTGTGTGTGTGTGTGTTTACTTAAAGGACAATTCTAGAATTCTGACTGGTTTAAGTCGATGCGATACTGAATACGTTTTGGCCTGTGAAATTTATGTCAGCTGGTTTCTTTGGAAATGTAGCCTATATTGCTTGATGGTAAAGATAATATCTGTAACATGAACAGAATCTCTCACAGTGCTCTGGGTCTGGTTGTGACTTTTATCCCAGTGTGACCCGTGACAGCCAGTTGAAGGGTGCGGCTTTTCCTTCTGCCTTCAAACAATAAGACGGGACCTTCTGCCCGCCACACTTCCGCTCTATATTGGGATGGTGTTTACCGTAAGCACTGAATAGGCTGTCGCACGGTTAATACCGACTGCCCCCTTGTGGCTGAGGTTGTATGAAAAAGTCTCAATACTTAAAAGGTATAATGGTTTAAAAACTGCAGTTTTCTTTCTTATTGTAAACCGCAAAATATAACAAAACCCACTGGTATACTCAAAATAAAATAAAATAATAATTGTGTATCATCTAGACTACGACACAGCATTAAGAATGAAGTGTGCATAAACCTTTGAAGTCAATAAATAAATAAATATTGACTGTTACTTTAACTCTTAACTGTCATTTTAAATTAAATAATAAAATTTCACATAATTCACATAAACTACAACCTTGATGAGCATAAGTATGATTAATTAAATCCTTAATAATAATAATAATTGTGGATCATCTTAGGAAACACTGTATTAAGAATTAAGTCTACATTAACTTTTGAACAGGGTCATTTTTTAAAGATTCTGCAAGGTTTCTTTAATACAGAACTGCATATACAGTATTTCTCAAAAGCCGGGAAACATCACGACTATTTAATGTTTTTTATGATCAGCAAGCCTGTATTTATGCCCTCAAATCAAACAAACAAAAAAGCAAACACAATAATACTGCAATTAAAATAACTGCTTTGTGTTGTAATATATTTTAAAATGGGATGTATTTCTGGTATGGAAAAGCTGAATCTTCAGCAACATGAAAAAGAAAAGAAAAATAAGCCATTTGAGTGTTTTGTCATTTATGCAGCGTGGTTTGGTGAGTCAGTATTCTTGGCTGTCTTCGTTGTCCTCTATCTCACCTTCACAAATAAAACTGCACCTAGATCCTTTTAACTTTGGCGTGTGAGTCTACATTATACAGCCACAGCGAAATAGTCTGCTGGCACTGTAGTGAAGTCTGGCCTGTGTTTGAGGATCAAATTGATGGTTGTGAAACTCTAAACAAATTAAACTGTATATTGCGATTTTCTCTGGGACTGAAGTTTCAAGATGAGTAAGCACTCAAAGACCAGTCCTTATAAAGCACTGCCCCTCCTGCCTCAAAGACTCATAAATATATTTGTCTTGCCTGTCTTTGCCTGAGATTCACCACAGTTGACTGAACTAATCCATATTCCCTGCAGTTTAAGGGCAGTATTTCCATTTTGAGAACCACTTTTCTTGCGAATTTGCACATGCCTCATGGGCAGCGAGTGTGGACAAATGCATCATTTGCTCTCCTGTGACGTGTAGCTCATTTTAAACCTGAAAGCAAGAAGTGAGGAAGACACTTTCTGAGCCTGCAAGAGGATGCGTTCCACTTGCCAATGTGCTCCTGTGTGTGCATACATACATATGAGACTGCTGGCAAATTCAGATGAAACGATAGCTGAATTGTTGGAGTGCAAAGGAATTGTTTTTGCTGAATTTTATAAAGCGCTGCTCTTTAAATTAGTTGGGCTTGAGTTTCTTCTAAAACAGGGACTGATTATTTGACTTTCCTTTGAGTTTTTTTTTCTTTCGGTTATTTAAAATAAAGCATGCAATATACCCTACTTCATTAATGCTATTGTTTCTCGTTATACAAACTCAATTTTACATTGTGTTCTGAAATGCTATTCATTAATGCCAATGTCTATGCAACTAGACTTTAAGCATACATACTTTAAACATACAGAATTTTTACAGATACTGCAATGATATAGCACCATACTCAGAGGCTTAAAAAACTACCTATAACAGTATGTTAAAATAAATAAATCTCCTCCACTTTACTGTAACACTGCATGTGTATTAATGGAAGTAAATTGAAGGAAAAGTGCAGTATGACCCCTACTATTATTTTACTGCAATCATTCCTTAATACACCTAGGTAATTGAGGTAAAGTTAAACAAGGAATAAAAATACCACCTGGAAGTTGTGGTTAGTTGTCAGTTTTTGTGTAAATGTAAGGTTTTGATAAACTTTTCCAGTTTCAATTGTTCTTTCCACTTTCAACAATTTCTAGGGATAAATTAGTATTGCAATTAAATATTTGCTTAGTTATTGCCAAAGCTCTCTCTATTTCGTTGTAGACCACTAAACTGCCTCAGAAGTCTGTCTGAAATTTGTTACAGGGTGTACATTTTCGCCAGAATGCTGCCTGTGCAATACAGGCATATTATAGGCATAGTACAGAGAAAGATAATAGCTATATTTGGTGGGGACCAGAGAAATTGACAAGCATAGTTCTCTTAAAATTTGAGGTGGAAAGTAACTAATTACAAACACTTTTTTACATTACTTGAGTACATTTTTTTCTACTTTCTTGAGTATAATTAAATTGTGGTACTTTTACTTGAATAAAATTAAACAAAAAATGATTCCACATCTCCCAAAAAAAAAGGCAATGGTGCCGATGGTGTCATGAATGAAGGGTCTGAGGCGTGCGGATCCATGTGCAGGCTTTTATTAAAGTAAGGCATGGTCAAAACAGGCAGGCGTCAAACAGGGCAAACAGGAATATCAGAGATGAGGCAAACACAAAATCCAAGAACAGGCGAAGGTCAGGTCAGGCGGCAAACAATCAGAATATCCAAAGACAGGCAGGGCCAAAACCAGGGAAACCAGATACAATAATCCACGAGCGATCTAACAAAGAAACAGGCGTAACAACGCAACCTGCAGTTGAGGGGCTTGCTGCAGTATTTATAGTCCTGGAACAGGAAGTTGTCGCAGAGGGAGTGAATGCAGATCACCCAGAGGTCAGGGCTCCCTCTGCTGGCTTGGTGACAGATGGAGAGCAGAGTGAACTGGCATTTAACAGACACTTTTCAAACTGTTGGGGTGGAGAGACAATCCCTTACTAAAATAGTATACTTCAAGTTTATTTATTTAAGCATAGTTAAAACATCTAAAAGTGGACTGAATTGGCACACTTAAGTACATGAAAGTAAAAGTATATAAAAGTAGTAAACTTTGAGTACAATCAATGAATGCTAAATAAATATATATCAGTGGTCAGTGTTTAATATATATGGGCTCTTGACTCTTGACCGTTGTTTTTAAATCAACATCATTTGTCTGGAGTCTCATGTTGGGTGTATTTAATCAATTATAGCCTTGTTTAATTTAATAAAAAAATGTATCCACCATTTTGATCCAAATTTTTAAAAAAAAGTCACATTTTTATTTTTCAAAGCTCATTTTCACATACATTAAGAATCAACGTAAGAACCTGAACAATGGTGACCATCAAAAAGCAAGTTGCAGTGCATTCTTGGTGTCACCAAACAAAACTCATCTATGATGCATTGCGGCATAATCTGTTTATCTGAATATGCTGTTTGTCACCATTGTTGAGCTTCATACGCTCTTGTTGTCTGTGTGCCTAAAAGAACACCCTCCCCTTATGTTTTTTGAGCCAAACAATTATTTACTTTCAGTCAGTCACTCTGAGTCACGTCGAATGACCGATGAATTAGGATCCCTACCAAAACGCCATAGACACTGCCTCTTCCAGTGTCCTGTGGGAGCCCACAAGTCCCCTCAGTCTATTGGTGTAGGCCAGGGCTCGACCACAAGAAGCCAGCTACTCTTGTTAATACTACCCATCTCGTAAAACTGGAACACTGGGGATGCCCCACGTTGTAGTGAACAGGGACATGCGGAAGTCCAGCTTTCCCGTAGGAGGTCTTGGAACGGATACGCATATGGACAATATTTTAGTTTGTATATAGATAATTGGAGGTGATTGACCTGCTTCTATCATCGGACTGTGGTTTTATTTCGTTATTAGTGCTATTAGATCTTAGCACAGCATTCGATACTATCGATCACAACATTCTCTTGGATAGACTCGAAAACTATGTTGGCATTAGAGGAAGTGCCTTAGCATGGTTTAAATCATATCTATCTGACGGCTATCAGTTTGTAGCACTAAATGAGGAGGTATCATATTGCTCAAAAGTGAAATATGGAGTTCCTCAAGGCTCAGTGCTGGGACCATTACTTTTCAACCTATGCATGTTACCTCTGGGAGATATTATCAGGAAACATGGTGTTAGCCATTCTCAGCTCTATATTTCAGCACAGCCTGGTGATACACACCAAATTGAGAATCTAACAGAATCCGTAATTAATATAAAAAACTGGATGATGAGTAACTTCTTAATGCTAAATTCTGAAAAACCCCACATATAATAATCTAGAACACAGTCTAACACTTGATGCCTGCTCTGTTAATTCTTCATTAACAGTTAAAAACTTAGGTGTGCTGTTTGACAGCAATCTTCCTTTTGACAGCCATGTTTCCAGCATCTGTGTTTTTCCATCTTAAAAATATATCTAAATTATGACCTATGCTTTTAACCTTTAATGCAGAAATATTAATTCATGTGTTTATGACCTCAAGGTTAGATTATTGTAATGCTTTATTGGGTGGTTGTTCTGCACGCTTGATAAACAAACTTCAGCTAGTCCAAAACGCAGTAGCTAGAGTCCTTACTAGAATATGATCATATTAGCCCGGTTCTGTCAACACTGCACTGGCTCCCTATCAAACATCGGATAGATTTTAAAGTCTTATTAATTACCTATGAAGGCCTGAATGGTTTGGCTTCTCAATACTTGAGCGAGCTCTTATCACATTATAAATGTGAACTGTAGGCACGATTCATCTGCGATCGAAAAAGCCTGCAGGTCCCCTACCCTCTTGATGGAGGCCAATGCGAGCAGGAACTGCGTCTTCATTGTCAAGAACTTCAGCTCAACTGCTGGCAAAGGCTCAAATGGAGTCAGTACTACAGACAGGTCCCAAGAGGGTAACATGGGGGGCCGTGGATTTAACTTCCTGGCCCCCTCTCAGGAACCTGATGATCAGGTCATGTTTACCCACAGACCTCTATGGGGTCATGATTTGCAGCAATCACAGCCACATAGACTTTAAGGGTGGAGGGAGACAGCCTTTGCTCCAACCCTTGCTGCAAAAAAGTAAGCATGACTCTGATCTGGCAATTCCGGGGGTCTTCTCCTTGAGAAGAACACCACTCGACGAACAGGCTCCACTTTCAGGTGTAGGCCTGACTCGTGGGCGCTTCTAGCCGAAGAAATGGTGTCAGCTACCCCTTGAGGTAGGTCACCTAGAGCCTCCGTGTCCCGTCCAGGGACCAGACATGGAGTTTCCAGAGGTCTGGACGCTGGTGCCAAAGGGTGCCCCATCTCTGAGTCAGAAGATCCTTCCTCAGAGGAATCGGCCAAGGAGGGGCTGTCACAAGGAGGACAAGTTCTGGGAACCAGGTCTTCGTGGGCCACTAGGGTGCTGCTAGCAGGACCTGCTCCTCGACCTTCCTGACTTTGCACAGTGTCTGTGCAAGAAGGTTCACTGGGGGAAACGCATACTTGTGAAGGCCCCACAGCCAGCTGTGTGCCAGTGTGTCCATGCCGAGTGTTCTCTCAGTCAGGGAGAAAAACTACTGGCAATGGGAGGTTTCCGGAGGGGCAAACAGATCTACCTAAGCAGCTCTGAAAATGCTCCCAAATCAGCTGAACCGCCTGCGGATGTAGTCTCAATTCTCTGGGTAGTGCAGCTTGCGACAACTCGTCGGCTGCCTGGTTGCACACTCCCGGAATGTGAATGGCATGGCACGACCTCAGAAACTTCCAACTCCATAGGAGGATTGCTGCATATTGGCCAAAGAGGAAAGTTGTGGTGCAAAACTGGCCCCAGAGACCCAGAGATGTAGGAAACTGCTCTTTTGTCAAGGTTTTGGGTACCACTTTTTTTGGGTACCACTGACCTGGTCAGCGGGGAAAACAACAAAAGATTCTCTATTCAGCCCTTTTCCGGGAGAGGGAGTGGTGAGTTGCTTGAGGCGGGACTGGCAGAGGCTAGGTGGAGGCAGCAGCTGGCATGTGAGACAGCAATCGTGGCCATCAACCGGCACCAGGTAACTACCATATACAGAAATGCACGGGTGGAAGGGCATCTTGTAGATACGTCTTTAAAAAGATGTTTCACCCGTGAGCTAGCTCTTTTAGCTCTAGATGGCCGCTTTGCACACAAATGAGGGTAGTGCAGCCTGATTGTGGCAACCCCCTCGACACAGGAAAACGACCTCCGCTGAAACGCCGCACTCCAACACTCTTGTAGATCGTCTTGGGAGCAGAACAGTCATGCTCGTCTCCGAAGCAAAAAGCTGAATATGAGCTGCACTCACTGCTTATTTATACTCGCGCTGTAATCAGTGGCAGCTGGATGCAATTAGCGCATGCCAATCTTCAATTGGCTCGTTTAGATACACTCAAAGTAGATGTCCCAATTCATTGGTCATCCAACATGACTCGGAGTGACCAACTGAAAGGGAACTACAGATCTTCGGATGTAATATCATAGGGTTGCTTTTAGAAACATAACTAAGTGATTATTCACTGAATGAGTTCAGGTCGAATGATGACTATGCAAAACCACAATCATAACTTGGAAATTTTTTCTATTGGCTTATCTAACTAACACATAGCAACCAAACATAGCATGTAATTATAAAGCCAAGAGTCAACAGTCCAACTAAAGCAAACACTGACCACTGCAATGGTAATACCATTTTCTCCTTCAGTGATTGGTTGTTAACATTAGGTGTCTTCAATAACTGTTTTGGGGGAAGCTTTTTAACACGATGCCTGTATTATCTCAATGTAAACAACAAAAATATGAAAATACGGTTCAGTTGAATGGTAAGAATTTCTCTCTTAAACAATGCAGTTAAACTAAATGTACAAATATTAACATCAACACTGACAACATTGAAATAAGAGTGTGTGTCTCCAACTATGCAAGTCACAGGCGACAGCAGGAAGGAACCAAACCCCATCTGTGACAAAAGGGAGAAGAAAAAATACTTCTGAGAAACCAGGCTCAGTTGGGGCCAGTTCTCTGGCTGGATGGCCAGCAATTAATTTCTACTTAAATTTTAAGTGCATGTCAGATTGTACAAAGAACTTCTTCCTGACCTGGGCTCTAGTTAGTCAAGTATGAGCTCTAAGAGTATGTGCCATATTTCTAGAGAGAAGAGTGGCACCACCATTGAGACCCAGCAGTCTACTGAGTATCTCGTCACCCTGGTAATGAGGAAGGGGACCAGAGCATATTACAGTGATTGATATTATACTTGTGAGTCTTTATTGTTATTTTAGTGATCTCCGACTGGTAAAGTCAAACATTAGAGTGAATAACAATCTAACTGATTTTATGTTTAGCAACTCTTTTAAATTTGGCAATATGTCAGGTGCTCTGGCTCCCAGTAGACATTGGACTATGGTGGCTGGTGTCTCTATTTTACTTTCCAAACAATAGAATCTCGAATTACTAGAGCATTTTCATCCGGTTTCTCAGTGAGTGCTTCACTGAGTGAGGAGAACTCTGTTTGATGTTCTGATCAGAACGGAAGAGCTGTGTTTTTACCCGCGACTAGTGCGCCTCACAATCACCCAGTCACCCTGCTGCACGGGCTCTAATGCTGGAACTGAACAATGTACATGATTCACTGAACTAATTGCATCCAAAGCAGTATGTACAGCCCTCACATTCTTACTGTCCTCAATTTAAGTTTGAAATGCGTGTCTTTAATCCTAAAAATTTCTCTGTCAGGCTAGCTATTTCCCTGCATTTATCACATGTGAATCCTTGGTCGCAGACATAAAGAGATAAACTATACATGTGGCAAGTGGTGCATGTGACAATACAGGGAGAAGCCATTTAATCACCGTAAGTGATGGATGATTTACTTATCACTATTATTTGATGAAAATGGAGTAAACAAGCGCAAGGAGAAATGAAACGGAGCAGAAGAGGAAAACAACAATAAGAGCAAAATACAAACGTGTGAGACATAGTCCCTCCAGCATGTCCTAGGTCATTCCTGGCACCTTCTCCTGGTGGAACATGCCCGGAACACCTCTCAGGGAGACATTTGGGAGGCATCCGGAACAGATGCCCGAGCCACCTCACCATGTAGATTGACAGATAAAACTACAGATCCACCTTGCAGCTTATCTCCTTCTTCACCCTGCCAGACTGGTACATCGATTGTATTGCAGCAGAGGCTGCAACAATCCGTTTGTCAATCTCTCGTTCCATTTTTCCCTCACTTGTGAACAAGACCCCAAGATACTAAAACTCGTCCACCTGAGGCAGCAACTCCCCAACAACATGAGGAGGGCAAGCCACCAGAACCATGGCGCTGATTCTCATCCGAGCCACTTCACAATTGGCGGCAAACCACTGCAGTGCCCGCTGAAGGTCCTCCATCGATAGCTTGAAGGAACCTTAGCAAAGGGCCCTAGACCCCATACTCCCAGAGAACCCCCTCAGGACACTTTGAGGAAGACGGCCGAATGCCTTCTCCAAATCCACAAAGTACATGTGGACTGGTTGAGCAAATCCCATGACAACTCCAGCACCCTGAAGAGCGTACTGAGCTGCTTCAGTGTTCCATGACCAGGACGAAAACCACATTGTTACTCCTGGATCCGAGGTTTGACTATCAGACAAATTCTCCTTTCCAGTACCCTGGCATAGTTTTTCCCGGTGAGAAAAACAGGGACCACCACCCAGTCCAGAGGCACTGACCCGAGCCTCCACACAATGTTGCAGAGGCGTGTCAGCCAAGAACGCCCCAAGAACGCCCCACATCATCCATTGGCTTGAGGTACTCAGGGCAGATCTCATCCACCCCCGGTGCCTTGCCGCCGAGGAGCTTCTTAACTACTTTGATGACTTCAGCCAGAGTGATGGTCAAGTCCACCTCTGAGCCCTCTGCTTCTGCTTCCTCGGTGGAAGACACATTGGTGCGATTGAGGAGATCCTCGAAGTATTCCTTCCTTCTATCCTCAGTTGCAGTCAGTAGATTCTCACCCCCACTGTATACAGTTTTGGCAGGGCACTGCTTCCCTCTCCTGAGGCTCCAGATTGTTTGCCAGAACCTCTTCGAGACCGACCAATAGACCTTCTCCATGGTTTCACCAAACTCTTTCCAGACCCAAAAGGTGCCTGGAGTCCATCTTTGTTATTTATTATTGCTTCTTGTCAAAATGTGACAGAAAATATATCTTTTAATAAAAGTCTATATAGCCATAATATTTTTCAGTACTTTAATTTGTAAGTAGCAATAGTTTAAGTAAAATTTCTTTCCACCACTGTGTATTATATTGTTTCCTATATTGCATTTCCCATTGAAAAAGGATGAAACTGCTCCCTGGCTCCACCTGTATAGATTGCGGCAGTGTGTTTTAAATACATTGTATCACCATATGCATTGGCAGTAGCAAGGTCTTGTACAACTAGAGCAATAACCAGCAGCAGCATAGCAGATTTATTCTGCCAAGACCAAATACATTAAAGGGTTACTCCACACCAAAATGAAAATTTTATCGTTAATCATTTGCCATGAATAACCTATAAATGTTTGAGACTTGCTTGTGACTGTCCCATTGACTGCCAAGTAAATAACACTGTCAAGGCCCAGAAAAGTATTAAAGATCTCATCAGAATAGTCTACCTGCCATCAGTGATCATGACAGCTCTCTGATGTAAACCTAAAGATATTAACATGGTGCTTACTATAGGGCAGTGGTTCCCAACAGCCTGCACTAAGGGGTGCCGTGAGATCTTTTGAGGTGCCGCCAAAATTTCGGGAAAAAAACTAACGTCATTCTCTCTTGGCGGGAGGGGAGGGAGGGAGAGGACTACCGAGATAGCGGAGAGTAGAGACCTGCAATCCCGCGGGAGATGGGAAATAGGTTTGATAAGCATATCACTGTTGCGGAGAATAAAATTATTTGCAGGACTCCCGCAAAATGGAAATATCTTAAAATTAAATAGTTAAAAAGAAATAAAATATTATTTATCTGCTGCACAAAAGCAAACACGAACAACTCAAAATAACGTAAATTCGAGGAAAAAAGACCATAGACCCACACGAGGCAAAATGAAAGCACAGGTGGAGCGCTTAGTGCTATAGATATTAGTTCATTATTAAAGAAAGGTGAACTACAAAGACGGTATGGAAAGCACCTTCCCTATATATAGCCAAATGCTGACTATATAAATGTTTGAGCGTCAACAGTTTTAATGTTTACATGCGGGCGGGGCAGGACAAAACTTGAATATTGCGGGCGGGAGCGGGAAATATATTGTTGTGGAGTAGGACAGAACCTTGCCGGGAATGAAAATAGCAGGTCTCTAGCGGAGAGTCCTTCTCACCCCACCCGTTCCTCAGTGAGGGTTGTGGATTGACGCGTATAAACATACAGCACAGAGTCGCCACTCGCCAGCATGCCTCAGTACTGATTGGTGACTCAGAAGATATTGTATTAAGCAGCAGTGCAATTGTCATAAATTTGTGATCATGATAAGCTAAAACTGTGTTTGTCGCTCTCTACTTAACTATCAGAAACTAATTTAAGCCTCTGTGATTTTTTCCTTGCATATTTGTAACATACTATTTTTATATTAAGGCAGAATCAGTGTAAACAGTATTCTCATATCATCTAGGACTAGGTATATGTTGTTGCATGCAAACTCTGAAATGAAACAAATAAATAAATAATAAGAAAAAGCTACGGAGATTTTAAATATCTATTTCCTTATAAGGGTGCAGGAACTTTTGAAAGGCTTTCCAAGGGTGCCTCAAACAAGAAAAGGTTGGGAACCACTGCTATAGGGTGATATAGTTTGTATGATATAGTGACTATAGTTTGTTGGGTGCTGTCAAAGCATTTAGTGTAAGTAGACACTTCCCCTTATTTCAGCCTCACTAACCTTCTAAATTATTTGCCTACCAAATGCTAGCGTTTTGCAAGTGCATTATTGTGCCGACCCAAAGATCACTTTCATTGTCTTACAATAAATGTTATCTCTTGGTGGAATGACCTGTCCAACATCTTCAAGAATCAGATAAAAACACATCTATTCCATCTTTATTTGACCCTGTAATACTATCTATTCTAATTCTATTCTTAAAAACAGCAAAAACAACTAACAACAACAGCGTCTCTTTTTTGGTATTCTATGTTTTATTTTCATTTATTATACAATTAACAAAGGGAAAAAGGCATCTAACACTAGCTTGTTGTTCTTTTTATATTATATCTGTTTTCTATTTATTTTAAGCTAACTGTATATCATTACTCTTTTGTTGATTGTGATTGCTTCCATTGTCCTCATTTGTAATTCTTTTTCGATAAAAGTGTCTGCTAAATGACTAAATGTAAATGTAAGTGCATGTACATGTAAATTGTAATTGACCACTCCTAATTCTCACAAACAACTGTACTTAATTAATATGGACTTATAATATGAAGTATAGCTATCCCCAATTTTGTTTGTAGAATTCATATTATCCCTACTGTTTCTGATTTCAGTATGCTGCCTATGTAGACTTTTTTTTTATTTATTTTTTTCAGTTTCTGCCTCTGAGTACTATGTTTGAGCCTTCTTTTTGTGTTTGACATCAATAAAATCTTTCAATGGCATTCCTAGTGAACTTCCTTGGGAGAATATTTTTTTAAGTAAGAATGCATCAGGTGAAGCACAGCTCCTGGAGGTGGTCTCTGATCAGGGACACTTTCTCATAGCCAGTTGGCACAGCTAGGAAGATGTTACATCACACTGCTTCCTTCTTCTTAACATCTGTGTATCCTCCAGAATCATCATCCATTCCCAGTGATCTACCTGATCAACAACATAAACTTCCAAAGAGGTTTGATGGATCTTCTGCTCTTTGCAGGGGCTTCCTTTTCCAATGCTCTTAGCATTTTGAAAATGGACAACTACAAATTTGTAGACAGAAATTAAAATTAAATAGAACCATTATTTTGGTATTTCAGATCGTATATTGGAGTGTAATTTCCTGGCTTTACAGAGGTTAAAAGAAATCAACTTGGCTGAAGGGAGCTCATGACTATTGACCAATGAAATCTTGAGTACATCGGGACAGCCAAGGAAATGAATGCACAGCAACCCAGGTGGGCCTTGATCTTTTCCAGAATTAATTTGACTCTCTTTATAAGATCAAAATCATCAAAGCAGATGCTTTGTCACAAATCCCAACTACAGCGTTACTGTGATATAACCCTGCTGTATTGCATAAGCTGGTTGGATCCAACTTTTCTACTTATTTGACATAATTAATGTGTGCATTGTTAACATAATTAACATTAACAATGCAAACGCAAGTATGAATATATGACTATGTTTTGTGATTGAAAAGTATGAGTGACATACAGTAAAACACACATTTTTAGGGATCTGCAAATGTAAAAAAAAAGTAAAATAAATGCCATATAAGAATATTTTTTCCATACAGAACCTTTAACATCTGAATAACCTTTCTGTTTCACAAAAGCTGTGAAACGGTTTCTTCATTTTTAAGAGTGTATGTGTTTCTCATGGATTTGTGTGGAGTGGTTTATGGTCCAGTAGAGGAGGCTCTAACCCTTTCAAAAAGAGAAAACTGCTCTTAATGGATCTAAGAAATGTAAGGCAAGGCAAGTTTATTTATACTGCACAAGCATGCAAAAATATAATTCAATAAGAAGAAATTAAAATAATCATAAAAATTAACCATAGCTATAAAAGCATAGATATAGTATTCTAAAATGATTTTAAAAATTATTTAAAATGACTTAAGAATATTTTCATTTAGTCATTTAGCAGATGGTTTAATTCAAAACAACTTACAAATGAGGACAATGGAAGCAATCAAAATAAACAAAAGAGCAATGCTAAGCAAGCAATAATAATGACATATATGTAATGTTTAATAATTGTATTTTCATACTTTACCACTTGTTTAGGAGTTGTCAGTGTTTAATAAGATAATTTAGAAAATCTAAATAAATGATTAAATGTACATTCAGAAATGTTATTATTTAGACACATGATAATAGTTGCTCAGTGCGCTAATAAATGCTTTATTAACACGTGTTCCTGCTGTAATTCATGATAAAACATTCAGCAGTTTCCAGACGTCTATTTTTGTGAGCTCATCTAAAGTGAGGACAATTTATACCTTGTAAAGTATTTAGAAACGAGAAAAGTACAAACAGAAAAGTTAAACAAACACAACACAGAGGGATACAGAACACATAAATATTGAGGAAAAAATGAAACCGTGCAACTGTACATTTGCTAAATTAAAAACAAATCTCTGCCATTTCATATAAAAAAAGTGTGCAGTTCCATTTTTTTGGGAATGAATAGGTCTCTTTCCCTCTGTCTTCTGATTGTTTATTTGTTTTTCTGTAGATTCTGCAGATAACTAAGCCTTTAAATCTCCTTTGTAATAAATCAAGAACATGGCATGTATAGCTGTATTTTTAAACTGCTTAATTAATGATTATTATATTATATTATATTAATGCTTTATAAAAGATGAACTGACTATTTACTAATGCTTAACTAATGATTCATTGTATGTAGTTATTATAAAGTGTTATCATTTTTATATATGAAAACAAGTCTAAAAGGCAATTTTTTTAAGACTAAAATTAGATTAGAGATTGCAAGAGTTAGAGGGTCAAATAAAAATTAATAAAAGAATAAAAGATGATGATACATAAAATACAATTTGGATGTACAGTGCTCATTAAGTAAATGCACTGCTAAACAGATGTGTTTTGAGTCTAGATTTAAATGTGGCTAATGTTTCCGCACATCCGATCTCTTCTGGAAGCTAGGTCTAGCTTTGGGCGACATAACGGCCAAAAGCAGACTTCGCTTGTTTTAAATGAAGCCTTGATATTTCTAATTGACTTGAATCTGATGATCTAGATTTATTTGAGGATATCTGCAATGTATTGAGGTCCTAGGTCGTTAAGTGATTTATAAACGAGTAATACTGTAAAATCAATCCTAAATGGAACTTGAAGCCAGTTTAAAAACCTGAGGTGTGATATGCTCAAATTTTCTGGTTCTAGTCGGAGTCCTGACAGCAGCCGTTCTGTACAAAAAATAGAGAATTCCTTAGTGCTTAAGCTTCTGCTTTAAGTAAAGCTACTTCTACATATGCAATCCCTAGATGATATACCTTTTTTCCCATCATGCACAAACTGTAACATCATACCAGCTCCGTTATGCTGTTTTTATTCCATAACATGCACATTTTATTTTATATAAACACATACGCCAGGCTTTCTTTTTCTCTTTTTCTTTCTCATTCTCTTTTTACCCTTTACTTTTAAATGATTCATATGCGTTTTCTCCCTGTATGGGTCAACTTGAAGTTATCTCAGATGTTCAGCATGTATTTAAACATTAAAAAGACAGGCTTCATCTTTTGAAAGCCCCAAAAAGTGTCTCTGACTGGGCGTCTTGCCTAACGCATACAGAATTCATTATGAAAGATGACACCTGATTGGACAAATCATTGTCTCCACCGAGTCCACACCATCCACATGTCCCTCCGCTTCAGAGATCAAAGCAGAGTTTTATCTGCTATATACGCTGCCATCACTTGTTCATTAATAAAATGCCTGTAATGTAAAATACAGCTCTCTTGGACATTTATATACTGTATGCTCGCAGAAACTACCGTAGTTATTTAATGTCACTTGATTTCAGTGCTCGTCTTTTCTCAGTATTGCACTGGGATATTGCCAATTTTTTTCAGGGGATTTTTATGTTTTTAGATTTTAGCCATGTTTTCCAGATAGATAATTACAGCCCTGTTATGTATATTTGGTAACTGTCTAAATACAGTCTACACCCTGATTTATGTGATTTCATAATTCTAGCTAGATTTTTATAATTTTTTTAGTTTTATTTTTTAAATTAAATAAAATGAATGCTTAAGGAACAACACAAAAACAACAACGATAATAATATAAATAAATAACAATGATAATAAACTATAACAACATTTGGAACAGAGTTGCAGCCTTTGTTGTTTTTATTCTACATTCATTCTAAACTAAGCAGAAGGTGAAAGTTTGGAAATTATGTAGGTTTGTAATTATTAATCTGATTTCATACTTCATATAAATTTTTAATAAAACCTTTGTAATCTTCCCTAAGGGAGGATAAACAATGGGTTGAACTTTTGGGACAATTTGTATTTGTATAAAAAAAAAAGTGAGAAAAGTATATTATTGTGTGTCAGAATAATAAACAAAACAAAGTAAATATTTATTATATGTTTTATTGTACATTATTACAATTTGTGTAAAAAATTTGAAAAAAGAATTATCTAAAAAGAAGAGAGATGAACAATTTCTATTACATATTGGGTGTTAAAATAATAAAGTGGCAAAGCGAATTTATGTCACATATATAATATAATACATATTTTATTTTAAATTGAATATATTATATCTACCCAAAAGAGAAAAAAATGGGTATTAAAAGTTACGCGACAAAGTAAATATATGTTTAATGACACATTATCTATTTAAATATTTTATCTAACATTTATAGCAGTTTTCACAGAAGGAGTAAAAATATCATGTGACTAAGTCGCAGGGCACCAGTTTGTACAAAATTTGTGGAAAACGCCATAGGCATTTTTGGCTCAGATACACAAACTCTTCTCAGTAGCTTTCACTTGAGATATAACACACAGATCCGGATGTTTCATGGCCTTCAAAAACCATCAGGCATTTCAAACAGACGGTCTGGGATCTTCATTTCTGTGCTGCTGTAATTTCCCACAGTTCTGATATCAGGTGCTCTGTATTCTCCCCTTAACCCCGTGTGTGTTGTGTTCATGGCTGACTCACAGAATGCATGTACCGCTGTAAGTACTGTGTGCAGGGACTGGTAAATAACTTGTCTTTGTAAAGGTGACACAGTATAATGTGCTGTATGTACTCACAGAATGCATGTACCATGAATGCATGTGAGTCATTTTTTCGAATGAATCCAAAGCTGTTTTGTGTTGGCATCAACGCAAAGCATTAACACATTGCCTCTTCTCTTTTTTGTTGGTCTGAATAAAAATGCAATTTCATTCTTTTCCACTAGGTGCCGCTTTAAAAAAATAAAATAAATAAAAATTCCAGGGTAATGCTCAAAAAAACAGCACTGTGGTCATAAATGCTGCTTTATCAGACATTACATGATTGATGAAATAAAAATGAGGCCAATAAATGCAGATTAGTGTCATGCAAAAATAAATCCTTAAAAGAATTTCATTAGAAGTTTTTGAACATATAAGGTAATAATAAATGCATATTATAAGACTACAAGTGTTTTTTGACCTTGCATGCATTTCAACCTATTATTGGTGACTCCCAAAACCAAAATAAGAACCTTTTATTACCCTTAATAGAAATGATTTAAATTAATTAAATATAACATTTTACTAATTAATATGATACATGTAAATCAAATATAGAAGCAAAAAATGTACATATTCAAATACGCATGTAATTAAATATATTAACTTAGTAACTTAATAAATAAAGTCTTTTAATATTACAAGGTTAAAAAGCATTGGCCATTATACCCTGTTTCAGTGACAGGTCTTGACTCACTGGATCTTCATCAAGGACGTTTAGTACGGATGTTTCCCTCAGGTCACAAAGAATATTGATGAAATTCAAACTGGGAGAATCCATTAAAGTCACATCCATTTACTATTTAGACACAACTCACATTAGCACCTGCTTTTGGGAGCGTGGGAACACCTTGCTGTTAATTACAGCTTTGTTTGTGAAAATGTAATTCGCCTTTCCTCAACTGCTCTTTCACCAGGGTTTGTTGGATCCTCTCATCATGCATCAGGAATAGAAAGCTATTAAGTCAGAAACAGGAGAAACAGGCTATTCGGTTAAATACACACTTAAATTCCCTCACTCAAAACATTTTATGCAGCATAAAATAATGGATGGAAAAATGTCTTTTACGCGATTTACAAATATGTTTAAGTTTGTTGTCTCACTCCTTAAAGGAGATGCAGCATATTAAATCACATCTGCATTTTGTGCAACTCATTAAATTAATCCACACTGAGAAGTTAATGAGGGGAACGCAGCATATTTATTAAACATTGCATAGCACTACATATGTTGCCCTCGATATTTATTAATTTATTTATTTTAGGGGGAAAAAATAATAAACTTTTATGGAAGTTAAAAATAAATTATCAGAGGATTTTCTCTGGACTATCCTTGCATGGTAACACGTTAGTAGAGAGACCAATTCTTACTCTTAACTAGTTAGTTACTTAGTTAGTTAGCATGCCGATTATTACCATATTGGATGTTCATTACAAAGCACATATTCTGTGTGATCTTATTCTACAACCGTAATTCCTAAACTTAATAACTACCTTACAAACTATTAATATACAGTAAATAATTGAGTTTATTGAGGCAAAAATCATAATTAATAGTTTATTAATAAAGAGAACAGGATCTTAAAATAAAGTGTGGCCCCTTGTATAATACTTAGTTTGATCTCCTCGGGGTTGATGATGAATATTTTTTAAGTTAAGCACAGACTAAATACAATGATTATTTCTGATATATGTGTGATATATGTAATAAATTATTTATGATATATGTAATAAATGATATATATATAAAACCGAAAATTGCTTTTGATTGTCAATTATTTGATGAAAGTGATAGCGATCAGTTATCTGCACACATCTACAGAACTAAAAGGAACGAGTAACAAAGCCTCTTTTTCCGGCCGCCACTTTTGGCTTTCTGTGCACGAATACTCAGAGGACTCCCTCAAATGACTGAAGGGCTGTGTAGCAGCCACTTGCGGTCAGCTTTATTTATTTAATTATTAATTTGAAGCCTCACCACCAACACTTTAGATGGACCCTAATTGATGTGAATTGACGCTGCTTGCCATAGATAATGGCTTCTTGGGTGACTCTCTCTACCCACAGTTCATTCAGTGTCGCCACACAGCAACTTAACTGCCCTTAAAATGTCGGCCTGCAACATGGGAGCTGTTGGGGAGACGGGATTATCAGTCTTTGTTATCGTGGAGTGTCTATTATGCACAGGCCTTCTATTCACAATGGACCTTAAAGAGTGTGTCAGTGCAAGCCACATAGCAAACTAGCCCACTGACAAACACACTAACATAACCAGCTCTTGGCCACAATGCACAGCACCCCAGTGCAGGTAAGAAAGCGGATATTCCTTAGATATATATATTTTGTGGATTATTTTTGTACACGATTTACAAAAAGTAGTAGATGCTGTTGGGTTGTTAGAGGTTACAGCCATGATTTGTTTCAGCGTTGGGGAATAAGTAACTAAAACGAACAGCGCTACTAACTTCATTGTGCAGTTGCATGACCCTATCTGCCATATTTTTCAAAACCCTGCAGCTTTTCAAGTAACAAGTGACTTTTTCCAACAAATAGCAGTGTAGCGTGTCGAAAGTGTCTTGTATGTCACATTGCATTGCACGCACAGCTTTACGGTTTAAAGCTTTCCATCTGACGCAGACAGGCTGTCCTAAATATCTCTCTTAGGTAGCACTGGGAAGTTCGTTTTAATGAATGTGAACTAATTCACCAATGATTGAGCACTGTTTGTTTTGTTTTCGCCATTTTCTTCTACTATAAACTATAAATGCAAAACTAATTCTAGCGTATATGCTGGCTAGCACTAACAGCACTAAGCACTAATATATTAGCTTTTTATTAGTAGTTATAAAACACATATTAATGTGTTATTCTGCATCATCAGAACCCTTAAACCTGCCCACTAACACTTTATTTTAGGGTCACTTAACTAGTTGCTTATTAACATGCATATTACTAGAATTTTAGCCATTTATTAGTATTAATTAAGCACATATTAATGCCTTATTCTTCATGACCTTATTCTATATCCCTAATCCTACCCAATACCTAAACTTAACAACTACTTTACTTACTACTAATAAGCAGAAAATTAGCAGTATAATGAGGGCAGCTAATAGTCAATAGAGAAGTCGTAGTTAATAGTGAATAAGTGTTCCCTATTCTAAAATGTTACCAAACTAATAGTTATAATAGTAACCTTTTTTGGTCACACTTTATTGTATAAGGCCCCATACCTCGCTAAGTAAACGTTTTGCCTTGATAAACTCTAATTTGTTGTTTATTAAAACCCTTCAACCTTCACCCCTAAAAGAGGTAATCCAGTTTTTTTTATTGTTAAAATAATTTCTAGCATATTATAGGGTATAGATGCTATATATATATATATATATATATATATATATATATATATATATATATATATATATATATATATATATATATATATATATATTATAGAGTCTGTATATTAGGCTTAATATATACTATATATAGGTATATGGCAGGGATGGGCAGCTGGCAAAAAGTCTAAATTAGAAGAGATCTTAAATTTGGAGACGGAAAAATTAAGAATTGCTATATGAATTAATATGATTAATTAAGAAAAAGGTTAACATTTACGATTTCACTGAACAAACAAACTGCTTCAGGAATTGTGTCCATCCATTACTGGGGAAACCACTATATCTCTACAGTTCTGAAAGTGAAACCTGATGGCAGAGAACGAATTTGCTTTTTCAATAAGCCCTTCTGCTGGTTTTGCTACACGTTTTTAAATGTGAGCCAGTGGCTCGACAAATAGCTAACGCATTCTAAAAATAAAAAAAATTAAGATACTAGATATAATGTTATTTAATAAAATAATGAATTTATAATAATTGCTCAAATTTATATAATGATAATTTAAAGTCATCTCCTCTCTTAAAAAATGGCTGAAATGTGAAGTTAAGATACTTAGAAAGGTCTAGGTCTAAGCTTGATGTTAAAAATCCTGCAGATACCAGGTTACTATATTCCTACCATTTAGAATAACCATTTTTTTAATAATCCCTATTAGCAGTCCCTTAAGTTGTTCTCTTGGCAAATACTAAGAAAGGACCTTAAATATACTAAAATACTAATACAAAAAATTTGTTGCAAATTTACAGCCTATGCATTTCAGATGTTTATTTACATTGGCTTGTTGGGGTAATATTTCTTTTCACTGATAAAAGAAAATGAATAAGACAGTGAACACGTGGATAAGTAATCTGGCCCCTTGGTATAAAGGAGAAAAAAATACTGGCCCTTGTCACTATCAAATTTGCCCATCCTTGGCGTATGGCAAGCTATATGCTATATTATTTCTTTTACAGACGTATCAACCGTACGGTCACGCATGAATAAAACAGTGTAAGACAGACCTTTGCTTGAATACTGGAAATACCCAAACCCCTCATGGCAACAAAAGACACAGAGATGGGGCAACACAGCTGTGAAAAGATTGCTCTCTCGTCTGTTCCTTTTGATAAATATATTCTCTATCAAAGTAAGCGCAACCGTGCGGTAGAGATGTCTGTTAAAGGGTTAATAGTAAGTAAGGTAGTTGTTAAGTTATGGGGTGGATTAAGGGAGCTAAAATATCCTTGTGTAGAATAAGGCATCAGTATAAGTGATAATAAACAGCCAGCATGCTAGTGATATGTATGTTAGTTAATAGTGAAAATTAAAGTGTTAACGTTTTTGATTAGTTGTAATGTATCTGTTTAATGTTTAACGATAATCACCTTAATTAAGATTCTCATTGTTTTTGTGCCAGATTGCCCTTATTGTAAAACTCAATAATATATTTTACACTTAAAAATACATTGCACATTAAAAAGTCACAAGTTTGAACACTAGCATTGCCGAAAGTGCTGAATTAGCAATTTTGCTACCGCTATGAAGTTGCTTCCTGTCACGGCTTGGTTTTAAAACAGGAACTAGCAGCGAATTGTGGGTTAATGAAGCCAAGATATTATGAAACTCTGAACGGCGTGACACTTTTGACACAGAGCGATGTGGCGGCCTCTGCCGTCTCCGGGAACCTTTGCTCGTAAGGTGTAGCAACGTTAGCATGTCAAGCATGTAGTTTCTGATCAGGCTCAGTGCTAGTGCGAGAAAAATGATTTGGTGTCCCTGCGGTTCCTTGAGGAGTACTGAATTTTCTGGCGAAAGGCGAGCCTGCTGCGTGTCTAATTTATTCATTATTCTTTCCCCTCTCTCTCTCCTTCCTCTGCGTTTTGCTTCTTTTCTCTTCCTTGTAGCCACCACTGAGTTAATGCTTATTACAACAAATTATGTGTGAAACTTCTAAACTCAGTGTTAGGAGTGCAGGGGATAATCCAGTTTGCGACCGATTGAAGAGATCCAGCCTCATGGGGTGCGGACATGCTCACTTCAGACATACTCTTCTGAATCCCACATATTGCCTGAATATTGCGTATTATTTCAAATTCCTAAATCAAATATTCACTGACCCGGTCCTGCTGCTCCAATTTAAACAATACAAAAATCTTTAATCAAGACTGACTGTGTGATTATTTCACTGGATGTTTGTCAATGCAGGATTCAATAGTTGTTGAGAGCACAGAGGGAGGGCGATTGTCTTCAACAAGAGGAGAATATAATCCAGTTTAAAGAGATTATGGACACTGTGTGGGGATTTGTCCAGAAGTTTAATTGTTAAAAGTTTGTTATTACTTCTACAGATGTTTTAGAAGAATTATGTGTTTTTTAAAGCACTATGTACTATGCTGCGCCATCTAAATTAAATGAGCTTATTTAAGTCAAAAATATTTTTAATAGGAAAATATGAATCAGCCGGACTACGTTGGGTTGCACCAATGAAATAAAAGAAAGCATTAAAATGTATATCTTTTTTCGCAATTATTATGGATTTTAATAATTTCTGCATTTTGCTTTGAGTAAGGTGTTGCCGTTTTCACCATGTCCTTGTTTCAGGGATTGAGAATTATTGCGTCTATTTTTATCATAATAATTATAGCAAATATTTATTCATTTTTTGGGGGTGAATATCTCCTAAACTTCTTGTAATCTGTTTTTTTTTTCCTTTTCTATTTATGTTTATTATTAGTTTTTTATTAAATGACATCATACTTCAGGAAGTGACATCATTTTTGCTGGCAGAGCACAAACATCAGCATGATTTTTTTATATTCAACATATAAAGACGCTGAAAAAGAGAAAAAAAAAAATCACACACACTCCGTCAACACCTCATTAAGCAATGCTTAACTTCGCTCTTTACTTTCGCTGTTGGACGTTATGTTATTTATTTTTTTGCTTTATTATTTTTTTTCTATGCGCACCAATGTAATTTTTAATTTTGCCTCATTTAGGATTAAACTGTATGCATGTATATAGACGCATATCTATATGTCTGTCATCCTGTAAGCGTATCTTAATATCCTGGCTCTTTGGTTCATGCTTTTCCAGCTTTATCGTCTTGAAGGCATTTGCGCTATTACTCTACCTATTTCTCCAGATTGTGAACACACGGCCCTGTTAGAGTACTGAATGTGATTTATCTCTGTTTGCTCGGATTCCTTTTAAATTGCTTAATGGTTTGAAACTCCTCTCTGACAGCAGGCCATTAGAGACTGCTTGTATGGAGATAATTTGTGGTGAGGCAGGACAGTGGCCATAATGGATGTCTTGTGTCTTATGTAATTGTAACCTGAGAGGTATTGAATGCACTCTCTCATGAATACTTTGCGGTCATCAATGTGAAAACAAAGACGAGCCTGGCTGCCAGCGGTGCGCCCACCATTTTACCGTTGCTCCGGTGTCTATATTTATTAAACGAGGAAGAGAAGAGTGAAAAAAAAGCACTTAATTCATTATTTCTGAATAAATGATCACAGAACTGTCAGTTACGGTCTAGAGTAAAAATTTTATTCTCTGTCTCTTCTGGATTTTTTTTTACACTTATATTTCAGTTTTTATTTTGCTAGCCTGACAAATATTGGGTCTGATTAAATGAAATCCAGTTCACAGCTCTCTGAAAGCTGCGAATGCTTATTTTTTTTCAATTGAGAACAGCAGAAAATACAATGAAATACAATGTTCTGCCAGTGGGTTTTGTGGGCACTGTATGTTGCAGGAGATTTTATCAGGGCGGATGATTTGAGAGGGATCAGATGAACCCTCGGACCAGCTGCTGCTGTTGGTTCAGGGTTGGAGAGATTTATATTGAGGATCTTTCCAACACATGAAACTGTGCTGACTCACATACTCTACTGCCTTGGGAAGAAGTTCAGCTTTGGCTTTTGCTCAATTTAGTTTAGAGGGGTCAAATGTTCTTTCATACAGTGGTAACTTCTGCTTCGTTCGTTAAACTTTGCAAGTGAGAGTAGGAAGGAGAAGAAATCCACAGTATTATTTAAAAGAAAAGAAGAACGAAAACCCCAAATACACACAAATAAATGCAAACGGGCCACTATTTCATTATAAAAAATGCACAGGCACAAATGGGTTATTCTCGAGCTCATTACGCAAATCTATTTTGTTCACAGCCCCAAGAGTGCTTAACAACTTGTAAAAATAAATACATTTGGTAACACTATTTTAAGATGTCCTTTTTACACGTTACATGCACGTACTATTACAATAACAATTAACTATGCATAACTGCATGCAAGTAACCCTAAAGCAAATAATTTTTAACCCGGTGCTACTTTATATTAAGTTTCCTTAACTACTATGTACTTACATTTAAATTAATCATTTGGAACAATGCACTAATATATGTTTTTACGTTGCGCTTAATACATCTGTAATTAATTTTCAGAATTGCATTTCTAATTTTACTATTGACCAATCCTTTACACCTTACACCTTACACCTAACCCACTAGTTACTAGTTGCTTATTAGCATGCATGTTACTAGAATATTAGGCATTTATTAGTGCTAATTAAGTACATATTAATGCCTTATTCTGCATGACCTTATTCTACATCCTTAATCCTACCCAATACCTAAACTTAACAACTACCTTACTAACTATATTATAAGCAAAAAATCAGGAATTTATTGACATTGTAATAGTGAATATAGTGAATAAGTGTTTCCTATTCTAAAGTGTTACCTAATATGCAATATTAAACTGACTGGTTTGGAATTTTTAGGAGACTCGCACCACGCATAATCGCAGTATCTAAATCACTTGATATCATTAGATGTCTTATATTTCATTTTCTGCCATTATTTAAACACAGGTTTATTCGTTGAGGTGTTTCAAAAACTTCTAACGTGCATGGCCTTGCCATTGTATGTCACACACATTAGGAAGCCCGATTTTTTTAAACATAAAACATTAAAACACTAAGATGTGATGGCTATGTGGATGACATCTTATACTGTACATTTGCCAAATGTGCACCGCTGTTTACTCATCATTTCTTGCCCGGTTTCTTGCTGTCAAAGATATAATACAGGAAATGTCAAACAATTAATTGCATCCAATTATATATATATATTTAAATATGTACACAGCACAAACACATATAATATGTACATAAAAACTTTTTTTTTTTGGATGCGATTAATCAAGATGAATCATTTGACAGCAGTAGTCCACATGTAACAGTTTAAAAATCAAATAAAAACCCACAAAGCAAATATGCAAAATGACAAAATAATAACAGCAATAATAAGTAAGTTTTAGGATGCAATACTGATGTACAAAAAACGAAATTTCACGCTCACTAATCAAATGAGCAAACGTGTGACACCGTCTTTGTACGACAGGTCAGATTTCCTTGCTTTCGCTGAACCGCAATCAATTAATTTAGTCAAAGGTTCTGAGCGATGCATCTGATTAGAATCCAAGTCGCTGATGATGATGATGAAATATGTAAATAAAGCGAAAGTGTTTTTTGATCATTGCCATCCATCTTTAATGATTCAGAGAAACTGTGAAGATTAATCGCAACCTCGCTGCAGCCAAATCATTTCCAGGGGTTAATGTAGCATGCGCCAAGCACTTCTACCTCTGTGAAGAGAGTCGTCCGCTGAAGCAGGTACACTCCTTTCTTTGTATGCTAACGAGTCAGCAGGCTTTATTTAAATCAATCGCTGCGGCGTGATTAATTAAAGCACAGCTGTCATTGTGAATGGCAACTTGAGGAAAGCAGAGCGTCACATGTAGGACATGCCTGATACGTGATCCACCAGGCCGATGTGTAAAATTCAGAGCTTTTTTTTTTTTTTTTTTTGGCATGGGGTCGAGTGAGTTATGGCGCACTGTTCTCTCTGTGATACTCTGGTGATGTGAGACGCCTGTTGAAAGCTTGTCACAGTTTTATAGCGTGTTTTATCTTCTAAGGGGCTCCTTTAGATTTATTCCTCAGGGTTAAAGTATCTTAATTCATTCTTATGATGACAGATGCGATTTCACTTCGAGCCTCTGTGCTCAGGTGAAAGAGTTGTTTAGTGCGCTGTTCGTGTTTATAGAGACTCACAGGTGGGATGCATATTCATCTGGCATTCTAAGGCGATCAAAACTAGGCTAATGAGGTGACCCAGATACAGCACATTATCCATGCATATGAATCAGACCATCATTAGCCAATTCAGTTATGTCAGGAGAATTTCATCAGCTGGATGTGCGCAGTTGCTCTTACTTCTCACACTGGCCCCTTTAATTAAGGCATAATAGTAAAATGCTTCTCATAAGTATGTGCGTGAGTCCAAGCAGACCAAAGAGAAACAATCGGCGGTGCTACTTTTAATGTTTTTTTGTCCGTTCTTTTGCTTCTGCCTTGCAGATTTTCATGAAAAAATTCTGAACTTCAAAACTTGCAGTGTGTGAGTTTATGATGTTTGTGCAGGTGCTGTTGCAGTTAGTAACTTGACTGGAAAAGTTTCAGAGGGAAAACAAGCCAGGTGTCCAAACTACTGCAAAACTAAAGAACAATTTGTTTATACGGCAATGTACTTTTAATACATGGTCTAATTTGTGGAGGCAGAAATGACAGATTTTCTCGGTTTTGCAAAATAACAGAAAAATAGTATCAATCATTTGAATTATGCTGTTCTCTGTAATGTTTTTACATCCAACATGCTTTAAGGAGGTATTTCTCTTCTGGGTTTTCAGTTTACTGTATAAACCTTTTATTTTCACAAAAGAAGGACAAGGAATACAATGAATGTAAGGAGAAAAAAATCTTTTTTTTGTCAGTAAGTGTTCACAAAGGTTTCCAAATTTGATACTGTAACAGAAACTGATGTGATTATTTTAGAATTAGATGTCAGCGGATATCACAAAATATCACAAAATTCTATTCGCGCAGTTATTTTCTCCCCAAAAATAATGTCACTTACAATATTCCACTAAAACTAGTTTAGCCGTAAGTTATTTTCGCATAGCTTGAAAAAAAGCTATATATTTAACACATCCCTGTACACAAGTCTTATCTGAAATAGCCTTTTCCTATCTAAACTCGACTTTTAAAGTTTTAAGGACACACATAGTGGCCCATAATTGGTTTTAAACATACTGCAGGAGTTGCCCATAATCAGCTCATATCATTCATGTCATAAAGTCTCAATACGTTTCAAGCTTACAGTGTAAATGAGCCTCAGGCAAGCTGTTCTATTCAAAGATGGGTTCAACACTGCAGGACCCTTCGGGGGAAAATGAGGTGAACTCCTGAATATGTTTCAAAGAACCTGAAGAAGATTCTAAATCAGTCACCCCAGAGGCTGGATAGATAATAGATAGATAGACAGCATGAATTTAGAACCTCCAAATCAATTACACGAGTTCAAGAAAACACAGTTAATATGAAGTCGTAAGTAATAAAGTGTTACTTTATTATATATATATATATATATATATATATATATATATATATATATATATATATATATATATAATTACTATTAGTATAATATATATATCTTCTTCTTTCATAGAAAGTATCAAAGAATTCATTAAAAGAGTATAATAATAATTTCCACAAAAATATTAATGCCTCTTTTAATTGTGTTAGTAAGAATTGTTTCAGCAAATCAGCATATTAGAAAGATTTCTGAAGGATTTTGTGACACCGACTGATGACAGGATACTCAGCTTTGCATCAATAAATTACATTTTAAATGATAATGAATACACAATTATTTTTGTATTAATCTATTATTTAATTATTTATTTAAAGTTATCTTAAATTGTAATAATATCTGATACTATTACAGTTTTTACTGTATTTAAAAAACATTAAAAACCTTACCAACTTCAAACTTTAAAATTACACAGTACATATATTATTATAATTATTAACTATGCATTTTAATTAACTGTCTTTAATGTTTGACTGGGATAGTATTTTATAAGACTATACAGTATAGTGTGAAATAGCATCATCAGTGTATTACAAAATGAATAAAATACAAAAAAAAAAAAAACTGTGAAAAAAAAAAAAAAAAAAAAGAGTAAATGACCAAAATGCTGAATAATAAGTATAACAAAACGTCACTGGAGCTAGTGATTTTAGAGAATGGTGATGGTGCAATTTGTAGCCGATGCTGATTCCCAAGCTTGTGAGCATGGAGAATTTCTCCTCTGCACTTTTTCAATGGAGAAAATCAGAAATGTATGTTAATGTATGATAATCTGTGAAAATGACATGCAGATGAGCATTTGAATCGACAATACAGCATGAGACTGATGCTACATATGCATATGAAGGCAGATGCCATGCTAGAATGCTCAATTACAAAAAAGAGTGATCAGTCTGTCGATTTAACCGTTTTCTTGACGCTCTTTACTACCTTTAACCACGGTCGTGTCCAAAGCATGAGCTAAGTATATTTAGCTGACAAAGCAAGATATCACAAAAACAGTTCCTTAGCTAAATGGTTATTTCTAGAAAAATTAAAGGCAAAAACTCTAAAGGTCTGCTTTGCTCTAAAGTGTGCATGTAGTGGTCTCCAGAGTAAAATTCAACACCAGAAGTCAGCAAGATGGTCAGAACACAACCCGTTACCAAAAAACATTGAGTATCCCTGCAATATAACTTCCAAAGTCACGTCAAGAAAGTTTAAAACGGCAGGAATTTTCAAACTAAACCCTTCATAAATCATGCCTATCGTATTCCCTTTTTTTAAAGTCTTTATTCTTCATAGAGTAAACAAATGTGAACATTTACTTAACAGTAGAGGGCACTACACCATCATTTACCAGCTTCATTCATGCCACACTCTCTGATCAGAAATGGGTTAGCAGCAGAAAGCCAAAGTCTTGTCAGCTTTAAGAATGATGTGCAGTAAATTCAATTGCGACCTCCTTTTACAAAACATCTTAAATATCATAATAATTGGTTGCTATTTAAATGGTGAAAAGTGTATCCTTATTTCTGGACGCACCGGTTAAAGCAAGAACACAAACCAGAAAACCAACACAAACCATCGCCACGCAGCAGAAATAATGAGATGTTGAAAATAGATGAGGCCACGCATGATCCGCTTAAACCGCCATTTAACTTTGTTCACAAGGCATTAATCATATGTGAATGCAATGGCACTGATTGGCTTTTTCAGTCCAATTTAAAATGTGAAAATAACTGTATAATCCAGTGTCATTAGTTGCCATTCTGCTCGAGTAACACCTTCTAAATGTCAAACAAATACCTAAAGCCATTGATAAGACATCGGACCCCACAAGATAATGGCACTCTCGGTTATTTAAAGTCTTACAAACACAAAGTCCTTGATTATTTATAAACATGTGGACAGAGTTTCGTTTCACCCCGTTCCGTCCGTGCCTCGTCGAGAGCAGCAGGCTGGAGCTGCAGGAGGTTAATGTTACAGTCCAGGCCACATATGTTAAAGGAAACTACCTGCCTCTATTCATGTAATCAGATGTGCCTGCACAGCGAGACGCCAACAAAACTCCCTTTAAGTCACAGGATCGCAAGCAAAGCAAATCGCTTTAATGTTCCTCAGCAGTTCTTTTCTTAATGATGGATCCTCAACCTCTCATAATGCTTCATGCGATTGGCTGCTTCGTGAAAATGTACTGAATCAGTATACTATATTATCAATGTACTGTATATTCATATACAAGAAGTACTGACAGCTACTAAAACTAAACTTCTGAGATGCATAAGTGTTTGTGTGTGTAACAATGTCATAATACTGCGAGCCAGGCAAGAGCTAATATTTTTTCTTCAGCCGTACTTTTTTTTAACAGCACCAGAGTAAATTATGTTTGAGGTTGTTGTTGTTGTCAAGTTATATACGGCTCAAGGGACAATGCGAAGCCGGCAGAGAACGTACAGTTTTTATACTACACAACTGCATGTTGGTTACATAAAGTCAGCTGAGAAGTGTGATCATCAAACTAGCATATTCAAAAAATATGTTATTTAAGATGCAGCATTGTATAACTTTCAAAATGTCAAACGTGCTGTGTATGCGCTAACCACGTTAAAATAAATGGTCACACTTTAGGTGGCCTTGACTACTTTGTACTTACATAAATAAGTATAATGTATAATGTATTGTGTTCTACACAAACACATTTGCTGCTATTGAGGTGGGATACGGGTAAGGTTAGGGACAGGTTTAGTGATATGGGTAGGTTTAAGGGTGGGTTAAGGTGTAAGGGATGGGTCAACAGTGTAATTATAAATGTAATTACAAAAATTAATTACAGATGTAACTACATATAGGTACATTTTTAAGTACAATGTAAAAACATGTAAGTGCATTGTTTCAAATGATTAATTTAAATGTAATTACATAGTAGTTAAGGCCACCTAATATTAATCTCCATTAATCTTAGCTTATGTAGTAAAATAATAATAATACATTTATAATAAATAATAAATGAATTTGTTGATTTAAATATGTACTTCAAAGGTTCTCCAAGAATTTAAGGTTTAGATGCTCTCAGTGCATTGATATTGTAAGCAAATCTATGTGCACTAGAACTTTACTGTATGAAGGAATTCCTATAGAATACTAATTAGATAACATTGGCATTCCTTAGAATCGAACCCGCGACCTTGGCATTGCGAACGCCATGCTCTACCAGTTGAGTTACAGAATCAATAAGCTAGCTAGCTTATGGCTCATGGCTCAACTTTATCCTCTAGCATCTTTTTTGCTGTTTGTCGTAGACATATTAGTGTTTATAAATGAAAAAGATTTACCTTAATGTAGTTTTAGAATTGTAATGTTTCACACTTTTGAATGTCACCCTTTAACAGAAGTTTTCTCTGAAGCCGTCAACGAAATGTCATTGCAGTGACAGCGTCTCATTGAAATTCAGTGTTTCTTTGTCTTGTTCAATCATTTATTATTAATTCAATTATATTTCTTATTCAGATCGTGAGTGGCTCTAATCTGGGATATTATTGAGATTCTGAATTATTGAGAATACCATTAGAAATCGCTCACCTTGGGGAAAGAATTTGTCGTCTTTGTGAGTTTTATGTTCGTCCATTAAAAGTTCCTCACATCGTTGAAGATCGTGAGGCGTTATGAAATCCACTGCAATGAAATCTTAACATGGCTTCAGTTTTTTTTTTGTTTTACATTTTAAGTTTTTTGGCCACCACAGAATTTGTAACCAACACTTAAAGCCTCGCTGCTGAAGGACAGGGAATGTCACAACACAAAGAGCAAAATTTACTTTAGAATACTGAATGTGACAGGAAAATAAAACTCTCCTGTAGAAGTTACATCCCAGGTTTGACTGGCAGAGTCCTCAGACGGCCTGTTGCACCCTTGTCTAAGCGTATTTGGAGAATGATATCGGTTCTTTGAGTGCATTCTCACTGACAGGCTTTCACCCACATCCAAAACCACTTTTGTTCTCATTTTGGTGCCCATGGCTGCTCTAAAGCCCTGGAGAAACATATTCATTTTATACTGTTCAACAAAAACTACATTCACAGCAACGTAGCAAATGTTACTACCATGTAGACCTACAGTGTCTTCCTTTATAACTTTAAAAATGAAAAAATAAATCAAACTGGAACCTATTTATTTTGGTCACAGTTTATATTAGGTGGCCAACTACTATGTACTTGCATCAAAAAAAGTATTTATTGAAAAAGTATAAAAGTACTTATTGTGGTCATATTGTATTGCAAAAAAACATTTGCTCCTTTTGAGGTAAGATACTGATAAGATTAGGGACAGTTTTGGTGATATGGGTAGGTTTAAGGGTGGGTTAAGGTGTAATGGATGGGTCAACAGTGTAATAGTAAATGCATTTATAAATGTAAGTACATGTTAAGATGTCCACATAAAAATAAATTTACAACAGTGATCTTATGTTCATAGAAAGCTCATTAAATGTAAGTAAATTGTCTATTTTAATAAGTCTAAGGAGAATAAAATGTGAAAGGTTTATTGAAATAATGTTACATTGTCCTTTAGTGTAACACAATATTTATGTCAAAATTCAAACAGCATTTAAAGCAATATTACACTTAATGTTTTTTTCTGCTTAAACGCATTTTTGTCAATGATCCATGTACACGATGTACATAGTAGGTAAGGCCACCTATAATATACTGGGACCTTCATTTAAAAATGTACATTCTCACTCTTACTGCGCTATTTATCAGAGCACTATCAATTACTATTTCCATTCTTTTACCAAAATGTAATTTTTTTTTCACTTACAAAACATCCTATTTCACTTTGAAATACATCACAAATTGGTTGCAAATTCATTTTGAATTTTGCACCACTACTGTCACCAAACAGAATTGAAAAAATAATGTTTTCAAACATTCCTGAACACGCCCACCCCAAACTCACGCCATTGGCTGAGCCTGTTGCTATGTCAGGCAGGTCAGAATTCTTAAACAAACAGCAATATTTCGACAGCTCCACAGAAACAAAATGTTGATAGTTTTTTTGTGAATTAACCTACAAATGACTTGCTCAAAGCTTTCTCGGCAAGTTACGCTTAGACTGAAAATGTATTTACATTCAAAAAATTACACACTTTAAAAACTCACTTCAGTCTCTCACCTGAGCCAGAGGTGATTTCGCCTTCTCAGGATGTATCTTTATCTTTTCTCTTGTGTATTAATACATGCTGTTTATGCTTCAGTAATGATACTTCGGTGGGGAAATGTTTAATGATCTGAAGACTTTAAGAAGGATTCAAAATCATGATGTTTTAGAGACATTACCAAGACCTTTTAAAATTCTTGGCACTCCTGTATGCTTTTTTTTCCTTTTTTTTTCAGGGTAAAAGAGGTGAGATTTGGGACTCTCATACTAATTTTCCCTCTCTGCAGATGAAAAGTCCGATTAGCTGGATGAAAATGAAAATATTTCTCATCAACATTAAAAGAAGTGGAATAATTCCGAGGTTTTGATATGAGGTTATAAAGAATTAGAGCCATGTCTGTCAGGATGATTGATTTCAGTATGTGCAAGAGGTCATCTTTCATTTCCAATGCACTGAGATAAAGTTGGGAATATGACAGTCTCAATGGCGTTTAAATCAGGGCTATATCTGTAACTTGTCTATAATGCTGAAACTAATCCCTAGAAGCAACACATTTGTCTCGGATGAAGCCGGTATGAGAACAGTCCACTGCCTTATTAATGAGGTGTCTATATTGCAAACTCATATTCGTGTTTCTCCACCCTATCTATTTTTTTGTAGCAGAAAGACATTTGAATTATTTTTATTGCGATTTTTATGAGGTGACTTTTTCAAATATCTGAGATCGTATAGATTAACATGTTTCATGGTGTTTATTTGGAAGTGAAACCGAGGAAAAAATGCAGATGAAGGTTGAGGCATGCACTAAAAGTACCAAGACCATCCCTACACCCTGTGGTTTACAGTATTTGTTAATATTGGTTCAGCTGGAGACTGCAGGAGCGCGTAGTGCGGAAAGCGCAGCCTAACCCCTTCCGCCCTGCAGCTAGAGCAATCCAGGGCTGCCTGTCACCACGGTGAGTTCCTCTGGGCATGAAGACATGAGCTAATGGAGAAGGAGCGAGCGAACACAGTCTCAGGGGTCCTGTACACACACAGGGTGAAATAGAGGTTATGGAGCTTCTTAAATTTTTAACCGTGCAACCTCTCCAACACTGTAATTAGGCAGATAACCTGTTAGGCGTGTGGGGTTCTAACACTGATGCTTTAAACCTGATCGAAGCTCCAGGCAAAGAAGCCGAAATGAATTTTACACTGCTTGTGCAATAGAGACTCCCCAATTAATGGTTAAAAAAAAGTAAAATGGAAAAGAAAAACAAGAAGAAAAAAGAAAAAAAAAACTTTCCCCTGTGAAGAAGACATGATTAATATTTTACTTTGGTTGAGTACAAAAGGGTTTGGTAAAAAATTTAGATGCCGCATGGCCGTCTTTGGCATTCAAATATCAAAGCTCAGCAGAGTGATTGGTTTTATTCTTTATTAACATATAAACAGCTTTAAATTGCATGCAGTAATATTAATTTCGAAGGACTTACACTCGGTTTGTCGTCTTAGATTTCGAAATTTTCATATCGCATGTTGAAATCCATGTATGCCACTTTGACATTTGCATAAATGTAAAGCTTTAAAAAAGGCAATAAAGGTCTTTTATTGCTTGCATTTTTAGAGCTTTTCCCTGTAGATCTCATATAGGAAACAAACAGGGATTACACAGGCTTCAGCCTGAAATATATGAAAAGCATTTTCAAATGCTCAGATGGTGCAGGTGTTTTTTTTTGTGGTGGCACCAGCGCTCAGGTATGACTTCATAGCACAGAATTGGTGACATAAAGCCCCCTATAAGTGCCATCTCCTGTCCTATTTCCACAGACAGCCAACAGGAACAGCAGGAGATGGGTATGTGAGCTCTTCCTGTGCCGTGAACAGCCAGAGTTAATGTGATTTGAGCCACGTGAGTGATGTGTTGTGTTTTCTGCAGTTTGGTGGTGCCATGCTTTAGTTTAGATAATGACATGCTTTAGTTTTTAGCACGGATATGAATAAACAAAAAGTATTCAGCATGATAATTGTAAACGTTTAAAATGAACTTGTCTGGTCCATAAATAAAAGAAAAAAAAAGTGTCTGTGTAATTGATAAAATTACAGCACCGTATATATTGATATATGCGCAGTAGTATTCTTATTCATTTACCTGTCTTATTCTTAGATGTTGTTAAAATTAAATTAATAAAATAAAAACATTCAGTGTCACTGAATTGATAGATTCTAAAACAAAGACATACAAATCTATACATACAATATGTAGTATATTGAATTCATGACATGAGTAGATCTTATTGTGTCCATAATAAATGTTTAACTGCATCATATTGTTTAACTCAGTTAACAAAATTACCTCATTTGAAATTATTGGTTTAGTTTTGTTCTGTTCTGTGTTGTTTAAAGACTGGTCAGAACCATTTTGATAGGGCAAACACATGAAATGATGATCCTATGTAACATTGAAAGCATTTCACATACTTTAGTTTCAATATTTCATGTAATACTAAGAGAGCACTACTTTTATTAGTCCCATCTGGATTTCCTTTACAAATAACTCAATTTCAATGACCAATGGGTCAATTTCAGTTGTGAAAACAGTCTGAATAGATCCCTACATTGTACACACGTGAAAAGCTCGAACATTTCAATTAGTGTGTTACAAAACCTGACCTATCAAAAAAATCTGCTCATTAAAAAACCGGCAAAAGAAAAAAGTTCTCCGTGTGCATGACATTTTATAATTTCTTTCTCCAGTTCTGATGTCAAAACGTACACAGATGCCATCTGTCCAAAAGTACACGAACAACCAGACTTTATGTACCTACGAATAAGATCACCCGGGGTTCTTCTGTGACTACTTGAGCCAACAGTCAACTACCACGAACGAACCAGCTATAACTTGAAGCTATTTAAAGCAGCACCTGACAGCAAGTCAGAAAGTTTGCTGTCCTTGGTAGTCTCTTGGTTTCAAGGACTTGCTGTACATTAAACAGCAATGCCTGTGGGACTGTTTCTATGGTGTACAACGTGTGAACTTGTCTCCGCTCCACTCCTTCAGTGTTTCTAATTAACGCTGATCACTCTTAAACTTGCATACAAATACAGACTTAGATCACAACTAAGATGCGCGCGAGCTGCTGCCATATGGTGCTGTCTGACGTCCAGAAACGAGGCCAGTGGTCCTGTCTGAGTTTTCAAACTGGCCACAGATTGTTCACGGTGCGGCACGGTACATTTGCGCTGCCCCGATCTACTCTGCCAACCTGTGTGTGTGTGTGTGAGTCACCTTTCTCGGCTCATTTTCTTCTTGAGTAACTTGCATTAGACATGCGAACTCTGACTCTACCTTTTCGTTTGGTCGTGATGCTGATTTAATTGTAGATGGTTTTTAAGGGTCATACGCACAGAGCACATTCCGTCTGTGCTATTTTGTTATTGTTGCGCGCCGTCTTGCTGTTTTTAAATGCAAAAATGCATCGCGAATTCCCCTTTAGGCACGCTACTTCATTCTTTTCACTTTTGTAGAAAAACAAGATTCCGAGATTGCACATCTAACCTTTGCATCCCAAAGTCAAATTCTTTGACCATCTCCAAGTGCTCAAAAGCATATGGCCATCCACTGAGAGAGATTCATCCACGTACCCCCAGAGCCATCTGTTCTGTGACATGAACGGCTAATTCTCAATTCAACAGGAAAGCGGACCATTGAGGTGGACTAATTTAATCAATGACAAATTAATAAATTCGTGTAGAGCAAGAGAAGGACAAGACTGTATAAACTAGCGCCGTGCTGATGACCGGTCTTTTGTGGTCCGATAAAATGAGGTTGCTTTGGTCCACGGTTGTGAATTATTAATTGCTCTCCCAAGCAGGAATGTTTGCTAAACAGTGAGGTCTTCTCTAGTTCAGTTCTTCTGCTCCACTGCTGCAGAACCCTCGGGACGGGACGACTGAACATTTCTGAGAGCCTGTTTACGAAGTGCGGGCCGGCTGTTTCAGAACAGCACAGACAGGGACTGTGAAGATGCTTCTAGCAGAGCTACGTTTTACATAGGCGTTCGGTACAGTATGTGTTAAGACATCAAATTGGGGATCACAACGCATTCTCTTTTGTTATACATACCTAAAAGGCAAAATATATATTTTACATTTATGCTAAATAAACTTTGCGGCTCAGTGAGATTTTGAAAAAATTTAGCTTCGACCTTCACATAGCAAAATATATTTAGTTTTTTGGGGCTAAGAAAATACATTTGAAATCTTATGTATGTTAAATGCAAATGTGGTTGGAATAGCCTAAATCAAAACCAGATTTATAATGCTGTATATATGTTTTTTTTTTTTTTTTTTTTTAAATGTTATGTGCACACAGCTATATTAAAATGCTATTTTAAGAATATTTTCAGGGGACTGTTATTTCGAAGCATATTTTAGTATTTCATAAGAATTTTTGCCCATTTTCTTGTCTATTTTGAACGAAGCATGTGTAATAATTGTTTACACAACTAAAATCTATTCTGTGACATTCAAAACTGAGATCATCTCAATCAGTAGATTGCCTTTAATATTTATTTCAAACTTTCATCTAAATATTTGCATCATTTATTTAAAATGGTAAGCCTAGTATACTTCTTTTTTTTTTTTTTACCATATTTGTATATTAGAATTAAAGTTTCCTCTTTTATCCACTAATTAACATACTTAAAATTACATGGTGTGTAGATTTTTAAAAGTACATTTGGATAATAACATAAATGTACATAATTTAAACTAATGTCCATGTTTCTATGATTACAACCCACTTCCGACTCACTCTATACTGGGGGAAAAAAATACAAATTTTGAAAGAATTCAACTATAAGGGAAAAGCTATAACTTCAATCAATTATATGCTTGGAAGTTTTCCAACATAACATTTTGCGAAGATTGTTTACCTGCTTTTTAGTAGCCAGAACTAGTTTCCATGTAACTGTAGATTTTTATTTTTATTTTATTTTTTTAAACGATGACTCATCAATTCGTGAGTGCATGCACGTTGCGAGCGAAACCCTAGGTTAGCCTTCATTTAAATCGCCCAACAAAGCCGCGGTCCTCGTCATTCAACTGAATCCAGGTCATGTATAAAAATGTAAAAATTTCTGTCTCGAATTCTGCCTCCCCCCCCCCCAACATGCTTTAATCATGAATTGTGGGATAACGTTCAGCGGGAGACACGTCACTGTGCTGCTCTCCGCTAGAGTCATGTGACACTAACTTTGATCTGCCGGAGAAACGGGTGAAAGCTTCAGGAAAAAAAATTACCAATGAGAGTGAGAGAGGGAAAAGAAAACATTGCCCCAGCCAATTATCAAGAGTTATGTTTTATTCAGAACCTGAGCTGGGCACCGTGAATCTCCTGTACATTTATGGCTGAAAAAATGAAATGCCTCTTTCATACCATAGAGTTATTTTTCATTTATATTACACACTTGTCTTTTACCCATTTCTGGGAGGAGGTAAAGAATGGACAGAGTAATGTAGCTTCTGTTTTAGGTGCAGCCCGCACAAAAATCAGCAGGTTTAAGATATTTCAGATATCACAATGCTGATGTTAGGGAATTTTATCAAAGTTTTGGGTGCTTCATAATGATGAGATTCCGTGTTTTGTGACACGCGGTCACGTCTCCTCTGTCATTCATACAGGGAATGTTTAAAAAGGTGAGCTCCCCCCGCCCTTGCTCTAGCTTTTGACTACATGTGCTGACTGCAGAAATTAGAGGAGAATTTTCTACCACATCATTCACACTGTTCTCAAACAGACAGCTAACGCTTTAAAGCAAACAGTCCACGCTACTATAACTACAGATGTGCTTTTGGGTGAAACTACAGACATAAAAGTCTGTGCTCTCGAGAGATCAGTACATTACCTGCACTGAGATGTGCACTTTACTACTCTTTTCCAGAAGTTTTGTTGACATGTTGAGCGCTAGCCGCTTTTTATTGCCAGTGTGTTTATTATTTGTTAGCATCTAGAGAGCAGGATGTGTGGAATATACATAATATGAAGTGAGACGTGAAAATGATTTATGTTTTTTTTACAATAAAAATAATTTATTTAATGAATTAAAAAGAAATTATATATTTTTGTGTTTCTGTAAAATGAATTCACTCAACTGCATTTGTTTGTTATCAGGCAGTGTTAATAATTTTGGTTAAATGCGTTTAATTAGGTAAAATTAATTAAAATGTCAATATACGTAATTGAATTAGTGTTATTTTAGTTGCATTGCAGTAAAATATGGGATGTTTTTATTCAAGCATTGCAGACCCGAGATCATATCTCTGGCATAAAGGTGGTGCTACAACACTGCTTTAACATGTGTGTATTCGTGTGTGTGACCCCACACACTCCCTCACCCACGCTCCAACACCAAATCCTCAACCAAACGCTCTCTCAGTGTGCAAACAATGTTTTAATGTGAGAAATATTTTGTCAATTATTGCCAGTATAAATGTGTCTGATTCATTAAATGGCTAATTAGGCTCAGTGTTTTCATCTCCATTTCTGTACCTCACACACACACACACACACACAGGCGAGATCGCTGTACCATTGGAACAGACTGTCTCTGTCCGATGTACCTTTCGTTGTGATATGTGCTTTCATAATTCCCAGATCACGTTTTAGTTTTTGCCCAAAATAGCATTGCAAAAAAAAAATGCTAATTTACTTCAAAATTAAGAATTTGTTCATGTGGTTGTTTTTTTTTTCATTTATAATTTCTAATTACCTTTTATGTATAAATACATTTTTAAATAATATAATAATAATAATAATAGAATTATTTCTAAACATGGTTTAGAAATTCTAGATGAGAAAAAAAAAAATGTAGAAAAGTTATGTTTTGTGATGTTGCGGAAATGACTTTTGTTGACCATAGCTGAAGAAAATACGCAATAGTAATAGTGATTATCCAGCTGGAAAGATCGGTTTGCTCCAAAATAACACATTTAGATATTTGCGCTTATAGCTTTTCTTTGTTGAATGCAGAGCAAAACTTCAGCATTGATTCTCTGAGTTTAAACGGGTTGCAGATATAAAGCGGTCTGTGGGTAAACAAAATTTCACCTGAAAGAATGGAGCAGAAATTCCTGTGTGATGAAAGCGGCAGAATGATGAATGTGCACTTCATGTACTGAGAAGATTGAGTGATTCTGTCAGCACACCATATGCTTACAATTTATTCCTGCAAACAGAGCGGCCAGTTGACACGAGCTCTCACAGCAGCACTGGCCTCGGACTCACAGAGACGCTGAACCGCAGCGTTCACCAGAGAACCACCGTTAAACTACACGTGATCCAAAATCAGTCACATTATCGCATAAACAAACAATCTCCCCGATAATTATAAA
The DNA here is from genome assembly GCF_018831695.1 of Puntigrus tetrazona. Lineage (NCBI taxonomy): Eukaryota > Metazoa > Chordata > Actinopteri > Cypriniformes > Cyprinidae > Puntigrus > Puntigrus tetrazona. The sequence continues at coordinate 4,043,028 of NC_056709.1, forward strand.
GTATGCGTTCAAAAAGAAAGAAAGTGAACCCAACCGGCTTGACAAGAAATCTGATTAATTTCACTGTATTAAAGCAAAAGATTAATTATTCATTAATTATGAATTAAAATATAATTATACATTTCACACAGTAATTAATGAAATCGTTATAAAAAATAGCTGCTTCTGCACAGACTTGTATACGAACAAAAAATAACCGTAGTTGATGCAAAAAGCTGGGTATTCGTTTTTAAACAACAGCTCACTATTTAAATAAGTTGTTCAAAAACTTGGTAACATTTTATTTTAGGGTCTCTTAACTAGTTGTTTATTGTCATGCATATTATTACAATAATAGCCACTTATTAGCAGTAATTGAGCACATATTAATGCCTTATTCTAATACCTAAACTCACCAAATACCTTACTAACTATAAAGCAGCAAATTAAGGGAAAAGTCGTAGTTTATAGTGAATAGTGTTCCCTATTCTAAAGCGTTAGCAAAAACCTAAACGATGAAAGCAAAAATACTTTTTTTAAAACAAAGATATTAACAGCTCGTTGCGATTTACAATATCTAAAAATCTCTGACAGTTTATAGATTTACCATCCAATGTTTGACATGCTGCGTACATGAATTATGAAAGTTTATCATCATTAGTTATTTAATGCACAGATGAGTCGCCTACACTGTGCAAAATAAATAAATAAATAAAATGTAAAAAAAAAAGTGGTAACTGCTTTCTAAAATAAACCTGTTTTTTTTCTTCTTCAGATTTCTAAATATGCTCCACTTAATTCTTCCCTCAGTATTGAAAAAGGAGATCCATTCTTCTTCTTAAAAGACAAAAAACACCATATTGGCAGTTAATCTGTTCAGTGTAGGCTGATATTGCCGTATGTTTTGTTCGGTTTCTGCAGGATGCTGTAAAGTGTTTGAGAAACAGCTGCATGGTCACCCTGATGTATCTGTTAGCATGTCCAATCGAGCTGAAAGCTTTAATTCCCCATGTCTTGAGGTCCATCCGTTTACGCTTTTCCTGCTGTCTGTGCCAGTAAATACAGTTTTAAAGACAGACAGAGCAGCTTTTGCTCACAGGAGGTGTGTAAATCATGGGTGGACATCAGTTTCAAAAGCCTTTTCGGATGGTTTGTCAGTTTTCTCTGGCTATGACACTTTATGTGCAGTTGACCTCTTTGTGGTTCACCGATTTTTCTTTCTAAAGTCACTTGCGATTTTTGCTGGTCTTTGTTCTGAGCTAAAGTCGTGTTTTATTATATGTGCATCCGTCCTAACTAAAAAAAAACACATTCAAAATAATATCTGGTTAGCAAAACTGGTCCAAATGATTTGTTTCTAAGCTATTTGGTCCAATTGTTCAGCTTTTGAATATTTTTAACTTTAAATTTAAATGTAATCAATTTTGGTAACACTTTAAAATAGGGAATAATTAAATGTGTTGCTTATTAATAGTAAGATAGTTGTTAAGTTTAGGTATTGGATTAGGGACGTAGAATAAAGCATTAATATCTGCTTAATTACTACTAATAAATAGTTATTAATACGCATGCTGATAAACCAATATTTAAGAGACCCTAAAATAAAGAGTTGCTAAAATTTAGAAAATCTTTTTCTTAAAGAAAACCACTGCATGACTTATATACGGTATGTAAGCATGAGTACATTTTTAAAATGCATGATACTATTATGATGCTGATGCAACTTTTCCTAAAGCTGCAGTTTGGGTGAGGGTTTGAAATAAGGGTAAATGATGACACATATTTCATTTTTTCTCATATTTTCATATTTCTTCTGCATAGGCACTGGCTCCTCTGAGCAAAGATCCAAACATCTGCAAGATTACTGTAATTTAATATCGATGGGGTAAAAAAGCAACAGAGCCATTTACCAGAATTATCTTCAAAATTCATCGTCCTTGCATTGTGAAACACTAGATTACTGAAGCATAAACTGACTGGCATTTCTTATCGGAAATCCACACAGTTGGGATGTTTTTTTTTTTTTTTTTTTTTAATCTTGGGACTCTTGAACGCATCAATGGTGAAAGATTTTACAGCGTTTAAGGACGAGTAGGAACAGATTAAGAGATGTTCTCCACCATTTGCTTCTTTTCCATGCTGTTAACTCTCCTGTCCCTGCAGGCTACTATGACCAGCAAAGATAAACCTCTTTACGGGCCAAACGCAATTGGTTTTTATTATCTAAGATATGATTGTAGTTTAAAAGACTCCTTTTAAAAAATCCACAACCGATCCCTCCCTCGCTATGGCTGTATTGACTAAGAGATCTCTACTCGGTTAAAACTCACTTATACTGATTGCCATATAGAATAGTCATATTAAATTCAGTGGGATGATGTTTAATATTCTTTATTAAACAACAACTATGTCCCACACTCGAAATTGATTTAGTGAAATTAAATCATGATGTTTGATGAAATGTTTCTATTCTGTGACAGAAGTTCATGCCTTTCAAGAGCAAAAAATTCATATTTCTGCAGTTTCAGGGTTGCAAATCTGAAATCTATAGTCAAGTGTGGAATTTGATTCAGTTTAATAAGCAATAAGTAAACTTTAACAAATGAATGCAGTGCTTTTTAAATTAATCGGGCAGCAACATTTTATATTTGTAAGAGAAGCATATCGGTAAAATTTTCAGGAACGCTAAAAACCAAAGCCACTGGTTTTCTGATCTTTGCTAAAAAAAAGATTTTAAAGATAAAAAAGATTTTATAATAAGAATAGTATGTGAGTGGTGTGCAACGTGTATTTTGTATTATATGTTAATTTCGTTCCATCACTGTAGTTTACTGGAAACCACAAACACCCACAAACAACAAAATCTTGTTTTTGTTTCGTTTGGTAGCTCAATTGTGACTCCAATTTCATTATCAGACTGCAGTCTGAAGTTATTGTTATCTCTCTGAATGAAAAACGGTTTGAATGTGCCATTTTACACATATGAGAAATGCACAAGTTTTTTATTTTTTTTATTTTGCCTTTTTCTTCCTCTCTCTTTGTGCTCAATTCATTTCTGATTCAGAGCCATCTCTCACCTGGGAAACAGCACGCAGGCATTGATATCGCTCACGTTGAGCTACTGGGGAATTTCTATTTGTGTTAGCACTATAGTGGCTTTTGTCACCTGATCATTTGGCTTTATATTTAGAATCGTGTGATTTGACTGATCATTTGAGTGCGTGTGTGAAAATCATCGTGCTGTATTTCTGCACTTATTAAATGCTCTCTCTCTTCTTTTTTTTTTTTTTTTTAACAAGGCGGGGTGTTTGGCTTGTTTGGATAAAATTGCATCCAACTTTAAATGATTCATTCAGCTGAAACTCCTAAAAGCCAGCTAAAATTTATGAACAGAAATACCTTGCTTTTTATTAGCGAAGAAGCGTACAAATTGTTTTATGTATTCCAAATCAAATCCTATAAGCTCTTAGCAGGGGAGGTCTTGAAGTTTCTGAATGTGTCTGGAGCATGTAAGTATGATTTCTCACACACCTTTCGCACCTTTTTGCTGTTTCAGTTTCATTATTCAGCTGTTGATCTATGTCAGAGTGAACTAGGCCAAAACCAGAGGCAGGAAACCCTCTCAAAATGGTCTTGCCAAGTTAACATTTGGCTATTTAAAGGTTACCGGAGTATTTGTCGTTCCAAAAGAATACAGTCCATACACTCTCAAGAATGTGTTTGGAGTTTTGTAAACAAATTCATTCTGACCTGTTTTCCTTTTATTGCAGCCCTTTTTTTTACAAACACTGACACATGCTGTTGTTCGTAGTCACACTTTTCACACCCTGGCACCTGCTCATCTTCTGCATTATGGTGGTGTTTACAAAGCCGTTTATCACAGCTGGTGTGGTGGTCAGCCGCCGGCCTTTTTGTGAGAACTTCTGATCACCGCCCGGCAATTAGCACCTTGTTGTTCTCAGAGGTGCCATAGGCAGAGAGTTGATGCCACTGCAGCGGCTGGAGTGGAGAAACTGGCTTCAATCCAAATCCTCTTTAACTGCCCTGTTAATGCTTTCAATGAAACCTGAGAGGTGAAGCAAAAATGAATTTCAGTCAGCTGGTGTGTCTTGGCTGATCAGGGAGGCGAGTTGTGCCATGCTCTTTATCTCGTTGTACGCTTGTTTTATTTTCAACTTAAATGACCGAAACCTTAGATGCGGGACTACAGTACTGGCATTATTAGTCATAGCTGACATTGTCCCAGATGTTGAGAGACCACCTCGAGCTCACAAGAGCTTACGATCAGTAGCGATATCAGTAAAAATACTACAGTTTCTGAGTCTATTCCTTTTAAAAACGAGATTTCTTTTCAGTACCTCACAAAGCAGAAATCCATTTTTAGTTGTGAGAGGGAGAGAGAGAAAGAAAGCAAGTGAGAAAAACTAATTAAACCACAATAAATTAATGGTAGGGGAAATTGTCATAATTTCTCTTAATCATAGAAGTCCACCATGCGTTTGGTGCTTTATCAAATAAAGTAAAAAAACAAAAATTGTCCCCTGTTTAAAGAAAAAAAATCACAAGTCTCCACAGAGTGTGTTAATTTACTCTCACCCCAACGGCTGACCCGCTGAATAGACAGTTAAATTACCTCCACTGCCCGCTGCCCCACTCTCTTTGATCCAAATAATTGGACATTTGAATAAACCAGAGAGACTTTGCTAATTCGCCGGCTGGTTCATCTTCATTGTCTGGACTTTATATTCTACCTGAGTGGCTTTAACCTCTTTTTCAGATAGTAAAGTATTTAGTCTTTCCAGCACAGTGAGTGTTCCTTTCAAATTAGATAAATGTTTTCAAAAATAGCCCAATTTCGTTTGAAATGACTCCAGATATTTTACATTTCATCGTGTGCAGAAAGCCAAAGGCAAAAGCTCGATATACACTATAGTTTTGTTTTCCACGCATTTAATGCTGTATCAAACCAGAAGCCCAAGTGAAAAACCTTCTGGTGTGAAATATGTACTCCTTTCCAAGAAAAGGCAACCAGCCTGAAGAAAAAATACAGCATCTTTTGTCACCTTTAGTAAAATCTCCTTTGATTTATCAGGAGCCTAGAGCACAGTGAGAGAAAGGAAACAGGCCAGTAAAACAGAGGAAAGATTCCTCCATTACGTGCTCCCCACCTCCAACAGTTTTTAGTACTCGCGGTGTAAGCCAATGTGCGCTGTGCAGAGCTGCCTGCAGCCCACATAGACCCCAGTAAAATGAGACTGGTCAGGTCTTAATGTAACCAACAAAAGCCAGATCAAAATCCATACAAACTCAATTAGGAATCAATTTGAGTTTGTGTCAGACAGTCTGGTGCCAACAGAGAGGCTTTTCTATTAGCTTATGCACTAGAAAAAACTCCTTTCATTTAAATATTTCACATGGGTTGCCTGAGAGTATCTGATGCAAGCCACTTTTACCCTTCTTCCTCCGCCTGCCTCACGGGCCATCTCATACGCTGGGTATTTATAGCACAGGATGAATGCTATAATCAATTCTCCTCTTTATTTTTAAGAAGGGAGTTGTTTCGTCATGTTGCTACTATCCTTTAAGCGATGCCACCTTGTTGACATGCACCCATTGTGCTGAAATAAGACAATTTGTGAGCCGCTGAAAGAACATGGCAGCCATTACGAGTCTCGCAAAGACCAGGCTCGTCTTGGACATCCCTAGAATGAGTCGTAATCTGATTGGTTGTTGCCCTAAGTGACAGCGGGAAATCCCTCCCTCTGATAGGCTCTACTGTGCGCTATGATCTGATTCAACATGCTGCTCAGGTTATAGAGTATATTCTGGCACAGTACTGATGAGAGTGTTATTCTAGTTGTTAACACATCTTTATGACTATGACGAATTGAGAGCAATCAGTAACAACAACAGCAGCACTGACGAGGACCAAACATGTTTTTTTTTTCCTCTTCAGATTAATGGGGCAAAAGAGCCGTGGGGAAAGCAGATAGAAATGTTAATTATGTTCTCTGTCTGGTCTGTATAGTTGATTTAACAAATCTTGTTTAGGGGACATTTCGGGTTATTTACAAGCAGGTCTGGGAATCTATTAAGTTGCGGATCTGTTGGAGAGCCTGAAGAAGTGAAGCTGGCAGGACACTGTTGGGTACGCCTTGCATGACTTTCGTTTGATTTCTCTTTCGTTTAAAATCCAGCTTTTTTCCTTTCTCCTTAAAGGAGTAGTACAACCAAAAAGTTAGAATGGTTTGGTCATTTACTCACATATGCTGTTTGTTTTACCTGTCAAACGCATACAAGATATTTTTTGCACAGATGTTTTCAAAAAAAAAACAAAAACAAACAAAAAACTAAATAACACCATTTAAGTATTTGGTAACACTTTATTTTAGGATCGTTTAACTAGTTGCTTATTAGCATACATATTACTAGATTTATTTACTAACCATTTATTAGTAGTAATTAAACACATAAGGCCTTATTCTACATCCATAATCCTACCTAATATCTAAACTTAACAACTGACTTACTAATCAATTAATAAGCAGCAAATTAGGAATTCATGGAAGAAAAAAGTCATATTTAATAGTGTGTTTTTCCATGTATTTTTTTGCACACTATGCACTCTTACACAGACATATAGGACATATAGATAGGAATATACAAATATGACCACTAATATTGTACATAGAACGATCATCTGTTTTTGTACAGTACAATCCCATGAAATAAAAGGCAGGAAAAAGTGAAAAATCTAGTATGTTGTTTGCTTACTATGTCTAAAGTATATGATTATTTTGTCCTGCGGGTATTCGTTAAATGATCTGGAGCGTGTTTCCCAAAAGCACTGTTAGAGAACTACGGTCGCAAAATCTTGCATTGTAGCTTTCAGGAAATGCACCTCAGGTTGGTTATTGTAAAATAAGAACTGACATGATTTTCCAGGGTAGGTTTGTATTTACAGTTTGTCGCTGCATTTGGTTTTAGCACTGCAGGTTATATTTTTAAGATTTCAGAGTATTTCCACAAGCATCTTCTCCAGTCAACATCTACACAACCTTCCTGCTCACATTCTGACAGTGATTGTTAAAGACATCCATTTCTCATTTCTGTGTATCACAAGGTCGGTCTGTCACAGATCAGGTGCTTTATCACACGTTGACAGCCGCTTGTTATACCCATTGAGTTATTTTAGTTTGGGAGGAAGTGTGGCACGCTTGTGTGCTTTACTGTATAGTTTCATAACAGGGTTTAGCCAGTTTGGTAAAGCTCGGGACAAGAGGAATTTTGAGGGTTGTGAAAGCAGCCCAAAGAAATCACAAATTTATCATCCATTGATCAGATCTGTATAGATTGTGACTGCAATAAACCTGCAGTATATTAAAGGATCCAGACTGCTTAGGCTAGGGATGGCTAGATCCACTCAAGCGGAGCCACAGTAGCATTAAAATGTGAGTCATTTCATTAAAAACAGTTTCCATCTGGCACTCTGTTGTGTGGGTAGCGGAAACCAATGAAAACCCCAGAGCAGTCCCTATTGTAGGATTGGATATATTTTTTGTATTGCAATGTACCCATCTTTGGAACCAATTAATTACAGGTTCTTTAACATTGCCTTACAAATACAAAGCATTTAAAAGTATTAGGACGTTCACTTTTATGTAATTCTACATAATGCTTTTAATATATGAAACACTCAACTGTAGAATTAACAAACAGATCAGAGTGATTAAATACTGGGAGATCATCTTGGGTAATTATGAAAAGATTAGTGTATGGAATTTGGAGAGACTGAAATACAGGGATTCACTTAATAGGCTATCAATACAAAAACATGAAAGACCTAAGTGAGTATGGAACAATCAGGGAGTATAGAGAGATCTTAAAGTATTGAGAAGTCATACTGAAGCTCAAAATCACATTTCTTCTTAAAGGAACACTCCACTATTTTTGAAAATAGGCTCGTATTCCAACCCCATTAGAGTTAAACAGTTGAGTTTTACCTTTTTTTAAATCCATTTAGCCAAACCCCTTTTAGTAACACAGTAACACTTTTAGCTGCAGATAGCATAGATCATTGAACTGACTAGACCATTAGCATCTCACTCAAAAATGACCAAAGAATTTCTATATTTTTCCTATTTAAAACTTGAATCTTCTGTAGTTACTAAGACCTTGGTGACTTCTAGCAAGATTATGAAGTATGCATATGATGGACACCTTACTATCCCATAAGTGCATGAGAGAGGATTTGTGAATGCTAATAAAGCAACTGTCCTGCAGTCTTATACTTCAGTTTCAACTCCACTTTTCCTGCATGTAAGACTAAGCATCTTCATTAGCTGGTTCGGTGCATTTGATTGGTGCTGAAGCTGAAATCCAGGAGCAGGCTTGGAGACCCCTGAATTAGATGTATGGAGAAGTCTAAATGACTATAGAGATGTAGGCTTTTGGGGTTTTAAACAGGAGGTTTCAGGTATAAATTCTCAAAGAAGATATCAGAAGAAATATGGAGTTATCAGAGTAGTGATGCAAAGTCTGATTTATGTTGTTTCAATAAACATTCAAATAAAGTAATTTGTGTCAACACATATTGAAAGTTATTTCTGTAAACGCATATTGCTGATTAGTGCCTTTAATGGTGTTTGTGGTCAGTTTAATTTGTTGATCCTTTATCGCACATACAACTGACTTTATTAATCGATTAGCCTACATCTTGGATAAGACTCCTAAAAGTTTCGCACCTATAGCACACATTACAGACACTGATGCAAAAATGTGGATATGTTCTACATGCCTACAGTATAAAGAAAGAATAAACCAGTCTTAGTATCATCAACTCATACATCAGAATCTTTTTGGTAATCCTCTGCAAACTTCGCCACAACTCATTTGGTTCTTGTTGAGTCCTTGGTAATCCTCTGCAAACTTTGACAGTTGGTTGAACTGGCTCATTCGGCTCTTTTTGAGTTGGACTTGCTACTTCAGCTGTGTGTCCTTGCATCATCACCTCAGAGTTAAAGTTTGATTCAGTTAGATTTTTAAACCGGCTTGACCGGTTACCTCCTGAGAACTGGCTCAAAAGAACCATTCATTCAAGAACCTAACACCACTAAATCACAGTATGGAAAGATCTGAGGCAATATGCAAGCATCACAGTGACTTTTTGGATTGATGCAAAAGATGTCAGTGAAAGTTGAACCTTGTGGTTCTGCTGACTTTTAAAGTTTTACACAAGAGGTGTTGGATATACGTTCTCAACTGAGAAATCACAACAAGTATGGAGACATCAGAATATGAAATGGAGGATGGAGGCATCATGGTGGGGACCGAGAGACTGCATTTCTGTATCAATCAGGACACTGAAAACAGAACCTCATGATTTTGTTGGCTTTTTGGGTTTTATGCAGCAGGTGTTTGGTATGAGCTCTCAAATGGGAGATCAGAACAAGCATGGAGAGATCAGAGCCATCAAAGTGAGTACTGAGTGAGTTTGATGGTCCTGTTGGATATTTGGCTTTTCGCAGGAGGTGTCAGGTATATGAAAGACTGGAACAAGTATGGAGAGATCAGAAGCAGTGTGGAGACAAGTATTGTGAGATTGCAGAGAGATCAGTGCAAGAACGAACAGAGATCAGCTGGAGTATGGAGAGATCACAACAGAGAGGTCTTCGAAAATATATAGAGATCAGCATGCATACGGGGAGATTAGTGTAAGTAATTATACAGAACTTGCATGCAGTGAACGGTCTCAGGATACAAAGATCAGTGTGGGTGTGGAACAATCAATTCACACTGCTGCTAATCAGTTTCTTGGTTCGTGAATTGTAGCTGCATATTGATCATGCGTTCAGCATGCTGAGATGGAGTGTTGTATTTCAGTATTTGACTGCTTTCAATAAACCATGTGGTATTGTTTAATGCTCTGTGATATTCCAAAAGCAGACAATATTCCACAAGAGAGATAAGGAATCATTATACATTTAATTTGAAAGGTCCTTGAAGATTTGTCAGCCGTGCACTCGATGTTCGAAAATGACTTTTAATGAACAAGTCTCAAAACCAGGGTGATAATCCCACAGTTCTTGCCCAAACATTCAGGGACTCGAGACCTCAAGCAAAGAGCGCAAAACTGTGAGTCAGACCAAGTCATGGTGCTTGCCGGGAGGAATGAGAGTGAGAGAGCGAAGGATGAAATGTTTCCGAGTTGAGTGATGGTGAGGAAATGCAGCTGGGCTCCAGGGACCCGCTGCAAGACTTCATGATGGTTCGGGCTCCCAGTCACCTGAGCTCGGCTTCTGTCTGATACCAGAGAACTTTGCTGACAAGCAGTCACTCAAAGGTGCAACCAAGCCTTTCAACAGCTGCCCGACGGCGAACCATAGAGAGAATATCCACTCCGAAAGGCCCAGGCATGCTTTTGTCAATAGAGCAATTATTGTAACTGGATACGGTCGTGAGTTTAATGCTGGGTTTATTACTAATTGGGGCTGGAAAAAAAGCGAAAAGGCTTTCATAGGATTTCTGAAAAATTAGTTAAATAATTTGTGGGCTTTCTGCTTCCTGGCATGTATAGGGGAGTCATAACTGACAGAATGAAAATCCACTGAAATATGTACAATGTCAAAGGAATGACATTTCTTGGCTCTTGGCTTCATATTTGGCTTTGCAGTTTCACATATCTGCAATATGACATTCTTTGGAAATACTATAGCGCTGGTGCTCTACGTCAAAAACACAGGCGAATCTGTGAGAGCTAATTTATTCTGCGGACGGTCAGGCAAGGGAGGAAAGACAATCTACTCCTTCAGATTTACTTTATTAACACTGATGGCGTTTCGGAATTCTATGCAATTCTGGAAGTTTGAGCAGCACACGATAGTGTTTTCCGTTAGACGTCCGTTCAGATGAAACAACGGGCCTGGAGAGTGATGTGATTGGTTATGTCATCTGCCGCACACGCTTGTTGACTTTGTTAACAATCGTAAACTAATTTGTTTTGAGTAACTGCTGAGGCATGGTGACAAGGTGTTTTCTTTTTTTTCTACCAAATAAAATGCTCTAAAGAACATACAGAGATATATTTATCAAAGCAGGCTTGAATTTGCAATCCAAGAACTCCATTCTGTGGAACTATGACAAATCCCAACCCAATTTTTCACCTAAGTAAGTGAACTAGAAAATCACATATTACTAAATTGAATCCCAATGAACCAAAATTGTTGCATAGAGTGTAAGAACATGGAAAGTAGCAGCAGAGTTCTGAATAAAAGAACATATAGTTCTTCATAGCACCAGTAGGTTATTCTTTGGCTGAAAATGAAAATTATGCTGAGAAAAGAAAAATGAATGCATACTGTTTTCTGATACCGTGTAATGGGCTAACAGAGTTTGACTGGGAATTGGGCTCAGATTTCATCGAAGGATTATTTCTGTTCTAAAGCGGAGTCTGCCACCTCACGCTGCTGTTTGGGATTTTGTTGACAGGAACGTCTCTTCCTCTTTCAGGCCATTGTATCACCGAAGACACTCTGCAGTGGTAAATTAACATTAAAATCAACCCCAGCGAGGCTAGACTCCACAGTGCACTCGGCTCTCCCAATAATCCAATATATTCCAATGGAGTTGCTCGGCAGCTGTGAAGTCCGAGCAGCGGGGATGTCTTTCATGGGAGAAATGAAGGTCTGTGTGATTTGGAGCTCTGAGGCATACAGAGGTCATTCTCTTTTGCTGAAGTTATATCCTCTAGCTGTGTGTACAACTGTCCTCTGGTAGGTGGCAAGTCTTCAAATGATTCAAAGGCCAAGGAGCTTTCTCGTTCCAATTTTTTTTCTTCTTCTTTTTTGTTAACGGTTTAAATAAATCTCACTTCTTGTTCCCAGACAGGCGAAGGATGACAGTTGATATGTTCACAAAATCTTATGTGACCAGTTTTAGTATTTAGTGTAGATACTCTAGGCAAGACTGTGCTTAATTTTCGAAAATAAATATCTTTAGATTGTGTTGGTTAAGGCTATTGAGAACTAATAATAATAATAATAATAATAATAATAATAATAATAATAATAATAATAATAATAATAATAATAATAATACAAATAAATAATAAAAATAATAATAAAATAATAATAATAAAATATAATAAAAATATTGCTTTGCTAACAATTGAAAAAAAAAACTAAAATCAGCAACAATACTTTTGTTAAAGACAAAAGCTTTTCCAAACGGGGACATATTGTTGACATTGTAGTTGACTCAAAATGTGGATGTCAATAAATTAACAATTTGTGTGTATAACTGTGCGTACCATATATTCCCTACACATTTGAAACTATGATTTAGAAGATTTACTCCTGGATTTAACTGTACTGTAGCTATCAGTTTAGAAATTTAGCAGTGTGTACGTGACCATAGAGACATAGGGGGTGAGGTCTTTTGACTCGGGCCAGGAAGCAACCACCCAGAAAACCCCAGCAACCGCATAGCAAAATGCTAAAACCACTCAGAACACCTTAGCAACCGCATAACAATGCCCTGTCAGCCATTCACAACACACGTAGCTGTGAGTTTTGTGCAAGCAAGAGCCAATCACTTTTTGGTGCAAGCAAGAGCCAATCACCTTTTCAGAATTGTTTTTTTTTTTTACTGAAAATACTTTAACCTGAATTAGAGATTTAATTCTTCATTTTATAGATAATTTCAGCCTTAGGTGTCTGTCACATTTTTATTTATTTATTTATTTGCATTCTTTTTTCTCACAAATCTCTCACTCAATTTAAAACTACCAGGAGTACAATGGTACAGTTGTAATTATTTGCTATATTTGTTTACGATGCGCCCTGATTGGTCTTCTTTTTTTAAATATTTTTGGAAATTTTGTCATTGAGAAGATAAGAACATGCTGACATATCTCATGATCTCATATTTTTTCTTTTCTTTTGTAGACTTGCAAGGACTTATATGTCTTTCAGAAAATAAAAACCTGAAGTTACTGACACCTCTAATTTAATCAATATTTCGCTGGTTAAAATCAACAGAAATACAAATAAAGCAAGTGAGACTTGATTTGTAGCAGAGTTTACCTTAACCCAATTAGACCGGGTTAACCAAATCCAGACTGGTAAAATAATAATCAGCCCTTTGCTATGAACTACCATGACCTCAGTCTCACTGAAATTCACATTTATAGTTTGTCTCTTGATTCCAAAGCATTTTGTAAATAAAGTATCATGTCAGTAACCAATCAGTAGCCCATCTGTTTATTTTATGCCGATTATTGTAATTGAAATTAAATGAAACAGAATGAAACAAAACAAAGCTAACTTAATAAACAAACAAACAGTGATCACACTATATTGTGAGGTCCAGTATTTCTTACTAAAAACTACAAGTTTAGGTATTGGTTAAGATTAGGAATGTAGAATAAGGAAAATTCAAGTTCAGATGTTGACAGGAATTTTACCTGTTAATATTAAAAATAAAAGTGTTCCACTAGAGTAGCTTATCTTATAATAAAAATGTCTTATGTCTGATTTTTGTTTTGCACAGGACACGGATGCTTACTGATGTTTATATGAATAACTGAAAAAGAATTAAATAAAGCTAAAATGATCAATAACATTCTCTCTTTTTCTTTCTAACACACATTTAAAAAGGTTTCACCTAGCTTTGTGGTTCAACTGAAACAATAGTTTATGCACAATAAATACAATAAACCAAATATTCAGAAATCATTTAGGGGACACAACACCATTTAGTCAATTATATACTAAGTGCATTAGTTGATGTAAATGTCAAATGAAATTTTCATACAACCCTGTTTTATTGTGCCACAAGCCTCATGAGGTTGCACAGTTGTTATGGCGTTAAGATGAGTTTAAACATTCATTTCAACCAATTTATGCATAACTGAGCACTCAATGAATAGATTTAGGACAATAATGTTTTATGGAAATAAGCTGTATGCATTCAAAAAGTTTTATAATTATCGTCTTTCATATGAACCGAAAGAGTTCTCTTTAAATGAATATAATTAATAAGGGTACACAGCTGGACTGGGGATTGCACATTTACAATTATGTATGACTGCGAGAGATTTTTCATCTTCTCTCAATTAAATATTCAGGCAATTATTTCAGAAGATTATTGACCTCAGAGGGGACCTGTAGTGTCACATTGGTTTTGGCCGTCTACCTTTCTCTTACTGTATTCATGTTAATTAAAACAAAAGAAACTCACCAGCAGCATCTTCAAATGTCCAAACACCGTTATTATTATTATTATTATTTGCACACAAAAGTTTGGGGTATTTATTTTCCAGTTAAACTGTGAGGTGAAAGTCTGCTAATGGTCAATCATTAATTCTTAATGCCCATAAAATATTGTTTATTGGTTTGTGTAAATTTATTATAGGGTTTAATTTCCAAAAACCTATACAGGATGACAATGATTATTAAGTTAATTCATTCAATTATGTTCGGTTCGTTGTGAACGCAGAGTGCAAGCAAAAAAAAAAAAACTCTTTTTAAAATTATTTTACAAAATTAAGCCCATTTGGGGTTTCTGGTTTTGCAACGTTTTGGACTTTATTCATTTTAAAGATGATATCTTCTATTGTATAAACATCAGATAATTGTACGGTTTGGATAAGACATCGAGTCACCCCGAGCTTCCTAATGGCTAAGGGACAACGTTATTGCAGAATGTGGTTTTTGGCCTCTTGTGTAAATAGAGTGAATTGGAGTCTCGCAGGTCGTCATACGGCAGTTGTATATGCTAATGTCTGGGCTATATTAATCTTAACTGCCGGACCTCAGAGAAGGGCTGAGCTGTCGGCTAGCGCTGTATCTGCTTTTACGCCACATCTGTTTCCACTTGGCTGTGGATGTCTTTGCATCGAGCCTCCAAGTTCAGACGTAACACTGACTTTAAATTACAGTGACCTTAATAACAGTTGCTAAACCATTCAGCACTGGTTAAATTTGTTTCACAGATATTTGTTTTAGCAGATATCGTGTTTCGGAGGAGAGAGAGAGTAAAAGAATACAAAATCACGACGTAACATAGTGACATACACGCACAAACTGTTGAAGGCTGTGTTAGCGTTACGTGTGGGAGAGTGGCATTTGTTTGTAGAAGTCATTTGCTTCACAGGTCAGTTATTTGACATTTGTGTAATCCAGAAACCTATGTGGTCATAAAGGAAGTAGAATGTGAACTTCCTTTGAGGCTTGCGACTGTTCCTCCCTGTTCTCTCTTGAGTAAACAGTGAAATTTGGAAATGCGAAGAGACATTTGAGGAGGGCTGGTTGTACTTGATAGCATTTTGAATTTATTTAAAATAGTTTTGGGTGTCTATTGCAGAGATTTCATTTTGTTTCTGTCAAAAGCAGTTGGTTTTGTGGTATTGTGATGATGAAATAATAATATATATATATATATATATATATATATATATATATATATATATATATATATATATATATATATTAATATCAAGAGTTTTCTCTTCCATAGGGAGGCGTAAAGGAGTTGGAATTTAATCACCAACTTAGACTAAGGTGTTTCCTAAAACAGAGGAAAGCACAGAGCAGGTTATTTGGATTTTTAAGAATTTGATGAGAAATTTCTGAGCTATTGAGATTTCTGACAAATGCTGGGATATCACTGTAATTTTCTGAAGAAGAGTTGGAATTTAATCACCAACTTAGACTAAGGTGTTACTGGATTATTTCTTTTCCCTCTGTGGGATAAAATTTTTGAAGAAAAAGTCTATTTGATCTCTATGTCTGAAAGAAACAATTGAGTTGTAAAAGCCTCGTTTGTGATTTTTTCTTTCTTACAGGAAAACGGAAGATGATGAAATAGACGTTTTTATGAATAAAAGAATCATGGACACTTAGAAATTTAAATGTTATACCCTTTCATTAAAATTCTTTAAATCACTGAAACGTTCTTATGTAGAGTATCTAAGGTCACACACATTGTGTTTACGTGTTTTATGGGGACATTAGGCGTAGTTTGTATACTGTACAGACTGTATGTGTTATTGTCCTACGCCAAGCCTACACCTAAACCTACCCCTTACAGGAAACTACTGGCATTTTTATATTTTCCAAAAAAAATTATTCTGTATGTTTTATAAGCTTGTTTCCTTATGGGGACCTAAGAATGTCCCCACAAGGCGAAAATGTATCCTTGCAGGGACATTTGGTCCCCGTAAGGTAATAAATACCAGGTGCGGGCACACACACACATTTTATGAACAAACAAACAGACAAATAAAAGTGTTATGCATAAATGACCAAGTGTAACAGGACGTGATTGTTTGAAGTCTTGTGAAAAACCACATCTTGAACATGACAAATGAAGCAAAATATGTTGACCGAAATACACATTTACACTTGCAACCCTCATGTTTACTGCAACAAAGTCAGTCTGACGATGAAAAATATGTTTTCCATATACAAAAAAATGTAGATAAGCACAGATTCTAAGAACAGAAATGTTTTTAAAGAAATGAAAAAAACGCCACCACACAAACACAGGCATACACAATCCAATGTAAATAAAACATTACAAACATATGACTGGGAGGGTAGCTGATTTATAGTTCAGAGATTTTTTTTTCCTTTGGTCTGATGTGACCTAGCGAAAACAGCAAAGCAGAGGAAAGCAGCGCGTTTTCTGATGATCATGATTGGAAGAGTGTTGCACAGCTAATACCTGCACTAATCCTTATTTAAGCTACAATCTGCTGCGCTACATAACATAAAGAGCAACTAAAATGAATACAATTCCGTCCTGAATAGATCAAACAGTTTTGCTTTCATTAAGTCAGTCGTATTACAATACACCACAGCACAGGTGAATTTGTATTGGTATTAAAATGACAAAAAAAACTGTTACAGGTTCTCAGCTGCAACAATTAATTTCTTTAAAATCCACATGGGTTTAGAAACTCATTAAACGTGATGCTTTATTTTGCTTAATTAAAATATATTTGATATATTTATATGTGTACTGTAACTTTATTTGCATCTTCGTAGAATCTATTGATTCTCCAAGTTTATTTTCTTTATTTTAAGAGATTGCTCTAAAGTACTTCCCACTAAAATAAATAAAATGCTAACAGCAAAATATTTTTTTTTCCAAGAGACGACCCTAAAATATTTAAATAGATAAAATCGTTGTTTTTTTTACAGAGCTGATGTGTTTTATGTGTGTATATGAATGAGTGTGTATTTGTGCCTATGTGCTTTCACTAAACCCCATTGCCTCCCTTTGACTGCAAGAATGCAACGCACATGTGGTTTTACTTCTGCAAAACTAATGCATAAACATCAGAAAAAATATCAGAATGACCTTTACCACATCTGTTTTCTCTTTTGTCCCCCAAAATGGATCTATTACTATGTAAAGTTATGCATATGAAAATATAAGTGTGCGCTCTTATGCTGTGAGCCTCACCTGCTGTACGAGTGAAACAGAGAAACGCGCCCTTAGAGTTGCTGTATTTGACTGAAGTATCGCTCCGAAGCTTTATTAAAGCCAGGTGTAAGGGGGATGCGTTCCGATTGCATGCTTCTCCTTGCGTGGCCTTTTCAACTCATTCTTTAAGAGTTCTAGGATGTGCATTGCATTTCAGGGTCACTGGCTGTGAGGACGGTCAACAAATGAAATAATGGTAAGTGCGTTGTTGCAAATGGCATGCGTGCGCCTTTGTTCTATGGATTACTGCTCCGGTTGCAGCATGGCTACAGTCGGTCTTTCTGATTGAGGCCAAGTTGAGAAAAAAAAGAGACGAAAATCTGCACTTTTTCTTTTTGATGCAAGCTAGAATTACAGTGAAAAAAACATGTGCAGTCATTGGCTGAGCGCAGGCCGGCCTGCTCACGGCGCGAGAGAATCTTTCTCCAGTGTGCCCCGACGAGGGGCATGTAGCAGTGCAAATCCAGTGGAAATTGGCCAAAAGTTGTATACACAAAACAAATAATCTGCTTTGCTCTCCTGCCCGGCTCTGCGTAATCGTCTTCCACAACAGCCATTGCTTAAGTGGTGCTCGTGATAATGTTTACGCGATCGTTTCCTCGCCGACTCCGTCTCCGCGCGATCCAGGAATCCAGTTCCAGAGTTTAAGCGCAGCCCCTCTCTCACATCTCTGCTCTGCTCGCACAGAGAGAAATCCCTCAGCCGCGGGCCGCTCTCTCTCCGGCTGGAACGGGACTCAACAAACCCGAAGAAGACGCGCAAAGGACTGAAATAAATAAAGAGGACTGCTTTTGCTTGTTAATTTTTCTCGCGTTGCTTTTTGCTATTTTTTTCATTAGTTGCCCTGTGAACTGCTCCGCGTCCCCCCCCCACCTTCTCTCCTCCAGTAGGACAGACGGACTCTTTCACCGTTCGCGCATCTCTTCATCCCGGCGCGGCGGAGCGCAGGACCGAGCGCCGGTCTGCGGGAATGTGAGCGCTCACGCCGGGAAAAAGGCTCGAACGAGCAGAGCATGTGCGCGTTGTGCGCTGAGACGCGCAGCTCCTGTTCGAAGACCCGCTTGTAATTGCCTCAACTGATTAATTAACTTTCCGCCTGATTTTTCTTCAACTATCCGCTCACTCACAAAAGGTAAGACGCTTTTTGTTAATGATCGTAATGCGCTTATATGCAGGTAAACCCCGTTGCTGTAAAGTGGGTGGTTAACAAGTTACTCAAACTTTTCGCGCAAAAAATATTACAGAGAAAATAATGATCGGGGTCATGCGTGTTGTAAGATAGGGGACAGCGTGAAATAATAACTACGGAGCTAAGTTTGTATTTTAAATATGGATCACATTTCATAACTTGTATGGTAAAGAAAGAGTAGAGTTGAGCTGACTCTAAAAGAACAAAACTACTCTGTTCAGAGTAATTAAAATGATGGAAAGGGGGACCATGGCTAATTGAGAAATGGTTAATCAAAACACAACCAGATGTGGATTGATTTGGTCGGCTGCCATTTCTCTCTTTGTCTTTTACTCTTTCTTTCTCTCTCTCTCTTTGAATGGAAACTATTAGTGTGGGAATGAGGGCTCTTCAAATAAATCCTGTAGAGATATTTCATTCCGTTGGAAATTCTTTAAAGGTGTCAGTGAAGTCTGCACACTTTAATTTATTGTCATTGCCTTTTGCTTCCTACAACAAGCGTGCGGTGACCTACATCAACTGTTGAACTCACTAAAGCTTGACTTGGGTTGTTAAATTGAGGTCTTGTGTCTATAATTAAAAGCAATTTCAGGCTCTTTTTAGTCGTTTTTAACTCCTCAGCATGATTAATGTGAAAAGAATGGTTCAGGGTGCAGACAGCAGTGATCGAGTGCTAACTAGGGGACTATAAGAACCCAGTGCAGTTTAAATTGTCTGAACCTGACTTTCTCTAAATGTAACATCGGACACTTGTGAGCAGCCGCTGTAAAATTAGATCCTTTAACCCCACATTCATAATTAATCCGCACCCAGGCCCCTGGTGCCAACAGTGAGATGAGCAGAATCCGGACGGTGGCACTTCTTTGCAAAAACACACTCTAAACTGCTGTGAATCTTGCCGGGGGAAACTTTGCATTGGTGTGGATGCTACGTTGTAATTATATGGTAGTAATAATGTAATTAATGCGTTATAATTATTTGTGGCGCTGATAATTACACATTATTATTGTTATGACTGTAGTAATTAAATATAATAGCATATAATATGTGCAGCCGGACGCTGTAATTTGAAATGTTACCAAAACACTGAGCAAATCACAAATGTTTTTGGGTAAACATTGCTACTGTGCGTAACAGCCAGTAAAACGAGTCAATGCGTGAGCGCGGTGTTGTTTGAAATGCGGTGCATGACGTGAGAGACGCTAAAAAACTGCGAAACATATCGAGTCACCCGAATCGGAGTTGCCTGGACTTACAGACGCAGTTTATATTGAACCTAAGATTCAAAATTTTTTTCTTAATGGCGCGCTTCCATTGTTTCATTATTAACAGTGAGGGGGAAAAAAAAAAAAAAAAACAAACACACACTCACATATACATAATAAAAAAGTATTGCGCCCTTTATATCTGTATATAAAACTATATTTGAGTTACAAATGATTTCAACTTCCCAATATAGTTTTAAAGTTTGCAATAATTCCTCAGAAATAAGACTTTTGGTGTAGATGCGGAGTTATACCATATGTCGTGTGATTTTCGGTCTGCATTCTTGCATGTCACCATTCGTGCTTTAAATAGACGTTCTCTGAGCAAAAAATGTTTTGAATTTGTATAAGTGTGAATGGACTCTGTTTGAAGCCGCTCCATTAGCATTTCAAAGTGGCCTGAGCTCTATTTGAGCCCTGTGCTCTATTAGCTTCAGCACAGGCCCGGAGAACAGGAGGGGTGAGAGGGGACCTGGGCTTGTAGTTCATTTCTCCTCGTCTTTGTGTTTGTGTGTGAAAACACTATCCCATCCTTTTCATTTCAAAGGAATATTTTCCTTGGCTCTGTTTCTTTCTGGCCCCCTTCCTGCATCAGAGAAAAGAAAACAGCCAAACATGAGCAGGATTATGAGATCCACCAGAGAACTTGCTTAGGTATTTTCACTCCAAGCCGAAAAATAGTGTTTTTCTACATTTCCAGTAATGCAGGGATGAATGGATGTCATAACACCTACACACACATTCTGCTCACGAGTGTGTAGCTTATGAGAGTTAGTCTCACGTAAAGCCTGATTATTCACGATTCGCTTAGTCTAAATAGTGCAGACATTGTCTCCTAAACATAAAGTGACTTTTATTATTATTTTATTTTTGTTTTAAAGTCAACCTTGAAAGTGTCAGCTCGAGAGCATATCCGTATTGATTTGTTTTTGATTTAATTTTGCCAGCGAGATTTAGGTTTACTTTGGGAGTTCTTTGTCCTTGATGTATGCTTCTCATAATGTTCCAGATTTTTCAATTATTGACTGATTGATTTTTTTGCGATCTGGGAAATATGATCTGTGGCCTTGTGCTCCGGTTTCAATATAATCGCCATGTGGTCAATATCGGACATGTGGAGAACATTTGGCACAGTATGAGCGATAAAATGTGTAAAATGTGAGCATTTTATCACTTCAAGCTAAGTGAAACTCTTTTTTTAAATCACATTTGAGCGCTAATTGCGGAATAACTTTTACTAGAGCCGTAATACATAGTATTTGTGTGTGTGTGTGTGTGTGTGTGTGTATTTTGCACAAAAGCGTAATGCCACTGACAGCTATTGTTCTGTGAAAATAAGAGCATTTTTACAGCCGAACTAAATAGTCGGACAACAAATACAACATCGCATAGCATGTCTATAGAAATATAGTTTTTGGATAGTCTCAGTTATTTAATGCTTTCAAAAATAATAATAAGCATCCTTTGAGAAACAAGGGAACCACTTCAGCATTGACATTTGCTCAGTAAGGCGATGCTGTTACTTTAGAGACACTGTGATACAGGATACAGGGCCATACGCTGTGGTTACTAAGCGCATTCGGTTTGCTAGAATTTCAAATCAGATGATTTCTTTCTCTGTTTTTGATTCAGTTGTGTGTTTACAGAGCATCCTGCTGTGCCGATAAACGCTCACCAATTTGCGGGGAATAAACAGCCCTGTTACTCTTGGAGTTTTATGTAAAGTGCTCAACTGCCTTTGGTGGGTCAAATACCTGCATTTTACGGTGGTTTTTATTTTACGATCAGTAATCAGAGGAAGGCAGGGCGCCTTCTCTGCCATTTTGTCAAAGCGTTTGTTTCTGCTTGCAAAAGGTTTGTATGACAGTGGGACGGCAGACTTTATACACAGGCTGCCATTTTAATCAGCTGCAGACTGTGGGCAGCACACACCGCTCCGAACACACCCAGACTCCAGAGTGTGTGCAGACCAGCAAGCAGTTTGATTGCTTTTTAAATAGATGGAGCTCTCAAAGAAATCATGAAAAAATAAATAAATAAAAATTATAAATAAATTAATCAATTATATGTTTTTTAAAATAAGCAATAAAATAATGGAAAACGTATTTATTTATTTATTTATTATGACTCCACGCTGAAAAATAAAATTGGAATAAGATTGAAAATTGATGGATGCAATGAATTCATTATTGCATTAAAACACTGCATGTTTTTGATCACTTTGTGAATAAAAAAGCAAATACAGTTAATAAAAGTTTTTTTTTTTTGAAAAGTAATTTGAACAATTATACGCGTACATATAAATTTATTTTATTTTTATTTTTGGTGTGGTATTGTGAATTCATTTAGCGTTTATCTTATGCTCAGACGTGTTTATTTTTATTTAAATGTAAATGAAGTCCGCAGCATGATTCGTGTTATTTCATTTTCAAATTCAGAGCTACACATATTTAGTTTGGCGTATACACAGGGGGCATAACTTATCTATCCCAGAATTGGTATTTAGGGGGAAAAAAAAAAAATTCAATTTCTCATCAGAGAGGAGAAGGTAGGAACCCAGGTACAGGGTAAACAGTATCTGTGAGCAAAGAGAGAGGGAGAGAGAGAAAGCGAGTGTGTGTGAGAGAGAGAGGTTTATTAGACGTCTGGTGGAAGGAGAAGGGATGTGCCTCGGCTGGTTTATGGGAGCACACTTGAAAGGGCCATTTTCAAGCAGACCCACCTGTTATTTCAGAACGCTGAAGAGAACTCCTACAGTGTAAGCCTTGTTTTGTCATTTTTTTTTTTTTTAAACAAAACATCTTCAGATTTCAAAGATTATGGAAATGCAAACTTTCAGAAGCCTCATGGTGTGTTTTGATTTTGTTTTAATTATTACTTACTTTCACAAATTATTTATTATTCATTGACATTATTATTAGTACTACTACTACTAATAGTAATGATGATAAAATACTATTAAACTTAATACTGTTTTACATTGTATTGTGGAAAATTATAACAGCAATAGCCATTAAAACTATTACATTATAAAAATGTAAATTTTTGTACGATATATAAAAACCAAAACAAAACAAAAAAAAATAATAAAAATTTAACGTTGTAGCTTTTTTTCAAAGTAGCCACCTTTTGTCTATAATACAAAGCAACCGGTAATGGAACAAAATTGAAGAAGTTTTCATGTGTGCTGAACAAAAATAAATAAAATAAACATTAAATATAAGACCAATTTTAAGTGTGCAAACCTTGAAGGTAGTGAACATTCTTATCGTAAAATGAAAGAGAGCAACAGTTAAGACGTTTCCTGCAGATTCCACTAATCCTCAGATAACTAATCTAATCTGGGGTCAACAGGAAGTTGTTTCCTAAAAACATTCCGAGGTCGGAGGTTAGCTTTATCTTGTGTGGTTCATGTGATAGTTTATCAGCCAATCACGAGAGTATTATCAGAAGCACAGTGTTTCAGAATCTCCTGACCTCCTGTCGAAGATAATTTAGGTTTGAATTATCTCTCCAGATGTTAAGAAACCACACCAGGTGCTGATTCAGCTGAAATGTGAGATCTGAACATAAAAAAAAAATTATATATATATATATATATATATATATATATATATATATATATATATATATATATATAATCATTTTTATTGGATCTGATCCTTAAATTTTAATTAATTTATTTGTAACCTAGTGTAGTCGGGATGATACATTCATATTAAATAATAATGCAGCATTTTTAAATTATAAATTATAAAACACATTTTTAGGTTTACTGACAAAACCTGACTAAATACAACAGTTTGAGTAGCAAAAAAACAAATAAATAAAAACGCAGCAATATTTAGGCGTAGGAAAACAAGTACAGTAATACAAGTAAATTATATATATTTTATTATTATCATTATTATTATGTTTTGTCTTTAATTCTGTGACAATAGCAATGTTTTAGACAAAAGAGATCATGAGATTTCAACTTCGATTGATTTGTTGGCCGCTATTGGCTGATCTGTGGCCTTTAAAAACAAACAAACAAATAAAAATCCCTCTTGTACTGATTAAGCTGAGGAATTTAAACAGGATGCTGTTCCTAGATCAGCACTTTGGGGCTCTTCCAAATAGAGCAAGCTAGAGAACTCTTCATTACAACTAAATCAATGCTGTTGCTTCCATGCATTAATCTAAATTCAGATGCAGAGATTAGGAGTTTATTAAGGCGCGAGACCTTTGTGCTGGTCAGGGGTGTACACTGATTGGATAATCAGTCTGCAAGTGACATCTGACAGCTCCGCCCTCAATTGATTTTTTCGAAGGAGGCCGTCGGCCACATTGCGTAAGATGACACATAATGAGTGGAGAATTTAATTCAGACAAACAGCCAGGTTGCAGAGCTAAGTTAATTACTTTAAGGTAGCAGTCATTACTCTTTACTCTAGTGCTGATGTGCCCAATACAAACAGCCTTCAAGTGTCTTTCGCTCTGACACCACTCACCTGGCCGTTCTGGCTCAAATGCAGCTTGTCAGCGCCATTGTGTTGTGTGTGCTTATTTAACGCAATGCATCAGCCACGCTAGGCTGAGAAATGACAGCTGCAATATTTACTGCCTGAACAAACTGGATTCATGTATATAAATCCACTTGTTTTTCTTTTTTCTTTTCTTTTTCTTTTTTTGTACCTTGGCTGACATATGAGTACAATACAAATCATCAGCTGAATGGAATCAGGGGTTTTCATTCAACCACGAACTGAAAGTTGAACCATTTACATTTTTAATGTCTATTTTATTCTTTTTTTCTGTCATTTTTTCTATTGAATTGTGTTTCTGTTGTATGCGGAGAATTGAGTATTGACCTTTAATTCATTTGTAATTATATTATGTATCATATATGGTTTATTTGTGTGTGTGTGTGTGTGTGTGTGTGTGTGTGTGTGTGTGTGTATCATGTTTTTATTGTGTTAGTTACCTGTTGAATTTTACGTAAACAAAAAAACTCAACTTAAATTTTTTTGAGATTAATTGGAATGCACAATGAAAAAAAAACATTATCTGAGATATCTGTTATCACACACACACACACACACACACACACACCAGTTTCTACACATGCCAAATAACATTCATGAGTATTTTAATAGCCAGTATAATTAAGTAAAAAGTTTTTTTTTTTTGGTTTTTGAGATTGTATTGGTTTGTTCTGCATGGATATGAAAAAAAAAAAAAAAAAAAAATAATGCAGAAACCCCGGACTTGTTTCACCTCAGCAATGACTTTCATTTTTGGCTGGTGTTACCAAGGCTGCATCCAAAAAGCTATTAAAGCATTGTATCAGTGCACTGTTCTTGGTAATGTTCTCTTTAAAAATTATGCCAATAGTTAACATGCCATTAAGCTATTTAATGTGATTAATATTAATGTACGAAATGCCGTGGCTATAACAGCAAATAATAAGGATAAATTTGAAAAGTGGGATACATAAAAAAATCCCAAATAACTCTCAAGGGTGAACTTCACCTTTTGTCGTCATATCACAGTCAGAAATGGCTCCTCAAAAGATCTGAGCTTGCGTCTGTTGCAAATTCGCTTTCAGGTCTGGCTCCATTCTGATGCAGAACGCCCACTTTTCATGGTCCAATGAAAGCTCGCTGGATGAAATCAAGTCCTACCCAACACTTTTTTTTTCTCATTGAAATTAAAACAAAGAATAGCAGACAAAGCCATTACCATTGAGAAAAAAAACTCAATAACATTTACGGGTATCATTTTGAAATTCTGCCTTGTTTGAATTGTAATGCCTTCTACTGTAACATATAGGATTTTTTTTTTTATCCTGAGGGACGGGAGAACAGAGGACAGGAAATGATGCAGAAAGAGAGACAGAGTGTGATCACGTCTCCTTTGCTCGATGTGTCTTGAGCGTGTGTAGCACTGCCAGGAAGAAGCTCTGGCTGTGAAGCGCAGGATTAAGCGGCAGATGATATAAGCTGAGTTCCTTTATTGTCAGGCTGACTATAATGACCACAATGCATTTCTAATGTGAACAGCTTAAGGAGAGGAAACAGGTCACACAGCATGTTACATGCGTTACGTAAAATGACGAGTCAAGACTGAGCATATGTGGTTTAAGACATATAAAAAAATTACTTATACAAGGAAAGTACTCGTTTTTATAATGCTGTAATTCTAAAGTTGCAACCCATCAATCACATTTGAATTATTTGAGGTGTATTTCAGCCACATGGCAGCTTTAATATCTTTGGTTTGTGGCACCTGCTGAAATGGCTCTGATTGCCACAAAACTGCGAAGTGTCAAACACTTCCTAATGCCATTTACATAATTCACACATGCCTGGTGTGAATTTCGCCCCTGTTAACACAAACAGTGGTGGGGTGGCTTGTCTCACGCCATGCACTAAGAGCCAAGAGAGTTACTCTCGCAGATATCCAACTGGATAAATGTAAAAAATAAATAAATAATATACACACACACACACACACACACAATTGAGTAGTCATTAGACTACAAGCACACGTACACACACACAATTTCTGTGAATTGTGGGGACATTCTATAAAGTTTTGTAACTTTTATACAGATTGTATAATAATTTATATCCCCTAAACCTACCTCTATGAAAAAAAACTGTTTGCATTGTTACACATCAGACATAATTTTATTTCGTGGGGACATTTTGTCAGCACAATGTAGCCCAAACACACATTTTTATTATTTTTAATGTATTATTTTTATTCTATAAGGTGTTTAAATTATTAAAATATTAATTTTAAAAGTTACGCACTGCTGACAATAAAACGCAGCATTCATAATTAATACGCATATTTCTAAGCGTCATTAGCTCTTGTGATGGACAGTGCTGCTTTATCTTCATGCTCTTGGCTGAATGAAGCACACTACTCTGCGAGCCCACGGCCCCGTCCGTCGAGTGGCCCCCCGTCACCACCACGGCTCCAGTGGCCTCTTTTGTTGTATTCTGATAAGATCTACTCAGTGTTTGCTTCACCAACCTCCAGTGGTGTGTCTGGTTACTTCGCTGCAATTAAGAGAAAGGAAAACATGCCCAGCCAAAGCGTAGAAACATCTTTTGTGCGCGCGTGTGTGCGTGGGCTTTCATTCACAGAGTTTAATGTGATTTATAGATTATGTCACAGAATACATAAGGAAAGAAGAAGCCTTTTGTAGTGCAGTCGGTTTTCCTATTGGACTTTCTGTCCGGTGCATGCAGCGAATCGCAAGCCCCATCAAAACAATTACCTTTGCTAAAGCCATATTAGTCTTATAATTGGATAATCTTGTATTGCTTTGGCTTAATTCATTCTGTTGCACCAAATGGTTTCCTGTCCTCAATAACATTTTAGGAGCTCATGTTCTTAGAGAGAAATGCTCTAGCCTTGCCTTACTCTCATAATGTAGAATTTTTATTTTTTTCTGAAAGTGCCTCAGTGAATCAGATACAGTGACTGTATACTTTATATATATACTAGTAGTCATCTTCATATTCTTTAACATGAATACACACACACATTATTAATTATATTAATATTAATTAAACACTAGCATTCAAAAGTTTGGGATCAGTAAGATTTATGGAATTTAATACTTTTTTTCAGCAAGGCCACATTAAATTTGTCAAAAGTAACAGCAAAAACATTTAGAATGTTAGGGTTAAGGGTTTAATATACGGTTATATATATATATATATATATATATATATATATATATATATATATAGGCATATTTGTCTATATATGTGGTTCTTGTGAACTTTCTGTTTATCAGAGTAGCTTGGAACTTGTACTTACACAAGCACTGAGTAATATTGATTAAGTAAATGTACCGATAGTTGGGGTTAGGATTATGGTTTGGTTTAGGGTTATTTGCATGTACTTATGCATAATTTATTGTTATTATACATGCAAGTACATGCAATATGTGTAACAAGTACAGCTTAAAATAAAATGTTACCAAAAATCTATCACAGTTTCCACAAAAATATAAAGCAGCACAACTGTTTTTTAAGCACCAAGTCAGCATATACAATTATGACATTGGAGGCTAAAGTAATAATGCTAAAAAAATAAATAAAAATAAATAAACCAACAATACGTTTTTTATCTAAATAATAAATTACATTTTAAAGCACATTTAGGTAGAATTATTAGTATTTAAATAGTCATTTTAAATTGTAATATTATTTTGCAACATTATATTGTATATTGTATTTTTGATTAAATATCAAATATAAGTATATAAAAGATTTTCAACAACATAATTCTTTTTTTGTAGATTTTAAATACAATGCATGTTATGTAAGAATGTAGTAAGTTAAACACTATTTTTTGAATAAATAAAATCAAAAATATGCACAAACCCTAATTTAACAATCTCATTATCCATAGGAATTAAATATTTGCCTATGGAGGATATGCATGTGTTTTTTTTTCTTTTCTTCTAGAACCCTGCAGTTGCCCTTTTATTGTAGTAACATCATCGGTTATCTTTCACTGAAGGACTAAAACAAAGATATATATTCACGATACGCTCAACGGGTGCAAAGACACGGAGCAAGACTAAGTCTGCGTGAACGATGTATAAATAATTGAATGGCATCATTTGCATACTGTATGTTCAGCTCTTATTAAAATCTAAACCTCCGCCTTGATCAGAGGGAAACGCTACTTGTTATTTTTGACCTCTCTGTGAAGCAGGCTTCCTGAATTGATCCCTGCTTTCAGACAGTTGCGCTGTCACCCCCAAGTGTGCTCATGATATCCTCCTCTGGACTCAGATTGTGGAAAATTACACTGAATGGCAGAGACCTTCACAACATACCAGAGCTGAAAGAACACGAATAAAGAGGCTAGAGAGATAAAAACGACAGACAGAAAGAGGCAGAAAAGGAATTTTCTGTATCTGCAGCCTTTCCGAGGGTGGCAGAAGACAGCTGAAATGCTGGTAATCTATTTATATCGGTAAGATTCCTCAAGGCTTTGATTTCTGGACAGGTTCAGAGTCCATTGCAGGGAGGTTGTTTCCCTGGACGCAGGTCACTTATATGACATGTCTCCCAAAAGCATTGTAGCTGCGCTAGCCATTTGAGGATCGCATGAAACGCTGCAGGAAAATTTAGATGACATCAAACTCATCAATGTCACATCCTAGTGCCAGTATGCTATCGCCTGCAACTGAATGCAGCTGCTAATTTCTGAGCAACCGGCTGCATCACTGTGAAAATATTAAGTGTAACTTTATGAAGAAAGCAGCGTCTGACTGAAATGTGCTCAGAAGCAGCCTTGTATTCCTGCTGGTGTTGAATGTCCAACATTATTATATGGTCTGCTACTAATGTTAGATGTTTGTGCTCTGCGTTTGCAAAAGAGAAAAATCCCTTTGAAATACACGAGATAGACAACATAGCATCTATGTGGCAGTGAAATTGTCACGCTTGACTTGTAAATAAACAGAATGAGGTTGAGAAACCATTTCACGACGGTTTCCAAACCTTTCCTCAAGACATTTCGTAACTGGTTTCAGAATCAAGCTTCAGGCCCTCCAGCCCTCTGCTGTTCCCAATCCCATCATGCATTTATTACACTATAAACAGGAAGAAAATGGCAAGAAAACATGGTGTCATATTATGTCACGCATTCTCTGCATGATTGTTGCCAGCGCAGCGTTACGCGTGGGCTTGAAGGACCGAAGGAGCACAAGGCGATGAAGACAACGTTCAGTCAGGCTAATATAGCACACAAACTCTTCAGTCACTCCAAGCTGTGTCTCTTTGACTGCTGTGCTAATGTGCAGCTTTCACCTGTTTGGAAAATGCAGCCGCCATATCTGCTGTTTACATTCTCTGATCTGCTAACTAGCTTCAAATAACGCCCTTTTCTGCTAGCGTTAACAAACAGCCCTAAAGCCACTGCACAAACCTGCTAGAATAACTAGTACTAAGCATCTGAGTTTCAAAAATAAGTTATTTCAGCAAGAAAACTTCCTTGCTAAAAATATATAAATAGAACCATCACAGAAGATTCCAATGGATTCCACTATAATTACCAATAAAAACATTGCAAACCATCAACTTTTAACCATTAAAAACACAAGAAAATTAGTATGGGGTCCGTTACAGTTTCCATTTAAATGAATACAAGTCCTGTTATAACCAGTTAAACTCATTATACATTTTTTGATTGCATCTATTTTTTTTTCAACTGTGAACCACTAACACACATAAAAAAGAAACTAGACTGATTTAGTAACATTAGTAAACAGTGCTATTCTGTGGCAGCAGCGTTTAATTGGGAATCTTCTAATTCCTTATGGAAATTGTTGTATGTGATAAGTATTTTGAGTGTGTATGGAGACTTGATTTGTGGCGCTTGACGGGAGAGACATTACCACGGTCACATGACAAACACAGTCACATGGCATGCGAATTAGCCTTTTCAGTGTTTTGACTGAAATACACAGCACTGGCAATTAGCCTTTCAACTTTCTTTCAAAGTTTAAGAAGAGTAAGGGGGTCAAATGAGTTCAGTCTCAATCTAGTGGAGGGACAGCTGCGTCTCAGTTCCACTGCTCACAGTGTTAGTTAACACATGTAAATGAGGCTAACGATCCAGACACAATCTCTCATGGCTTTCTTCTCCAGAGCCTTGAGCCTAACAGCTCACAATGAGAGATCACCACAAAGTCACCACACAAACAAACTAGAGCCATGTGAGAGACTGAGTGTATGGCTCCTTTCGTCCAGATTTTAATCCTTATTTTTTCCCCATTCGCTATGAAATCATCTTTATTTCATTATCATGAAGTAATTACTGAAGTACTGAAAATGTACAGCCATGCAAACGTATTAGGCACCTGAAAGTTTCCTGTTTTTAACATATGGCCCAGGCAATTATAATAGCAAGTCAAAAAACTTCATCTTTCCACTTTCCACTCCATTTGAGTTGTAATCTAAAACCAGTAGAAAATATATTATTAGAGGTCTGAGAGGAAGATTGAAGTAATATAGAGTTAATTATGATCCAAACTGTGATAAAAATGAGATACCAGGCCGAGTATCGTAATGAGATGGAGAATTTAAAAGCAAAACCTGCAGGACCACAAGTTTGTCCTGTTTAACCACAGAAATGGCAGAGTGTCGACTCACCGTGACTCTTTGCCAAGCATCCGACTGTTCTGCTGAGCTTGTGGGAGGCGAGGGTGTAAAATGAAAGTCACTTCCTTTCCTAAACTGTTTTGCTTTCTCACTTTTCAACCGAATGCACATAGCAACACAAAATGCGCACAATTAAGCTCTGCGACAGTAAAAATTTGCGTTAGTTTTCACATGCAAAAGCGGAATTAATGGCATTAATTTTTCACATGCAAAAGCAGGTGCACATTTTAACTGGTTTTGATGGTGTCTTTGAAAAAGGTCAATATAATAGCATCAGGTTTAGCATGAGGCCTTAAGTGCCGGTTGCGTTGTCAGGAGAGATTTAGACCTGACAGTTGATTTCTCTCCGGGAACAAACTCCACCCTCCTTATCTGTCTGCCGATTTTTAAACGATTTACTGTCGAGCTTGTTCTCACCCTCACACCAGTTTTCTTGTTGAAATCTGGAAAAGTCAAACCCACAAAAAAGTGTTTTGAAGGATTTAAGTGCTAAGTATTTATACGTTCAAGAAAACCCTTAGCTTGTTTACTTTAATTAAAGTAAGTGGCCATTAATTAAAAGAGTCTAAATGACTTTGTGGTTTGTGGCCGAATCCTGAATCCTTTCTCTTCTAGCGTGTGAACTATCAAAGCTCGAATCATCTCCAAATCATTTCCTCTCATAAGAAATCGATCAATCAACCTGCCCAAATCAATCATCTGTGGATTTCTTCGCCACCCTGCTTTTAATGTCACCCATTCAAGACGTTCTTTTAATGCCCCTCACTTTATGTTTTGTGTTCCCTTCTGCCATCTTAAAAATTAATCATCCTGTTGAATAATGGCTCACGATGGTGCTGAATAATTGATGATCTGGTGCTTAATAGAGGGACAGAGGAGGCGTTACGCTCACACAACTGCTCTTGTCTGAGGGAGACGCTGTGTATCTGCGCAGACAGACAAGCGGGATTGTGTGTGTGTGTGTGTGTGTGTGAAATGGTGCTCAATAATAAAATGGCATTGAAGGACAGACACATAAAACATACAAGGCCGAAATCTAAACTGAATTTATTTACTTTATTTATATATGTTTTTATGTACCTCATCTTATTGTACGTCATATTATTATGAAACAACAACACAAAAATCTTTTTAACAATGTAATTCTCAAAATATAAGAAATATAAAAGATAAAAAAATCTATCTATCTATCTATCTATCTATCTATCTATCTATCTATCTATCTATCTATCTATCTATCTATCTATCTGAATCTTGTTTCAGTTGGAATCATGTCATGGTACAGTGTGAAGTACAAGGTGTGGATGTTCTTTCATGTTGACTTTAAAACAAGAAGAGAGCTCTTTGGTGAGGTCAGTCTTTTGGATGTATCTGAACAGATCATGCTAAATGACAGACCGTGTTTGTGACTGTCCCTCTGTGTATACACACACACACACACACACACAAGTTGTGCACATGCTCACACATGAACGCATTTTCACCTGTGCATTTGCACCATTTTGACAGCAACAGTGCTTTCATTGCTTTTGCAGAAATTAAAGATTTATGCATTTTGTTGAAAGTGAGATGATGAGCCTGTGAGAATAGCAGAAACCTTCTTTCTTTTTCTTTCTAGTCTCTCCTGATATTTTATGACCTCTTACATTGGGCAGCTTTTTTTTGTGGCGTGAAGACAGATGTTGTGGCCCTGTTTCCTTGTTTTGCCCGACAGATGCAAAAAACTCAGTGAAGTAGCTATTTCACGAATAGTGTACAGAATAGGGCTTTAAAATAAATCTGTTTCATTGTATTCACCTATTTTCAAGGAATAGTCTGTGAAAAGAGTCAAACTAAATATTAAATGTGCCTTTTTTATTTGTTTATTTATTTATGTATTTTTTATTATATAATATATATATATATATATATATATATATATATATATATATATATATATATATATATATATATAATTTTATATATAACATTTAGAAATGACCCAAATGTGTGACATTTCTTCAAAGTCACAGTTTGAAGCAATGTTACATTATATTTAACAAAAAAGGGCTAAATTGTACAGTAACAGGGATTGCATGCAATTTGTGGAATTACAAAAAAAATCCAAATGAATTAATAGGAGTTGTTTGTGCTGCTTAGCTGCTAATGCATTAAAAAAAGGCATGCAACTCCAAAGTGAAGTATATTCGTGTGAAGTGCTCAGTGCATTTTGCTGCCAAAGAAAGCGTTTCCCTCCCGTATCCCAGCTGAAGGGGAAACATGGAGTGTCAAGGACTTCTTTCTTATGATTGGCAGGTGCTATCCGTGTACGATACCTGTATAATGGTGGTCCTCAGAATTTTTTTGACCTTCTTATACGTCTCCCCATATTAATGTCACTCTATTACTGTTAAAACGGAGGCATCGCGGGAAAACACCACGGGACTGAATCCTCCTTATCATCGGCAACCTGAAAGGGGGAATTTGGCGCTATCAGTTAATGGAAATGACATTTTTTAAATTCATTTTCAGATAATCCACTCCTTGTCCACTAAAACATCAAAATTACTGTTAACAATATGTGAAGGCCGTATTAAAACTAACTTACTCATAGCAGTCGAGGCCCATTATAATCGTCTCTGAGAGACACCGTGCCATTTTAATAGGATTTCTGATACGTTCTGCACGTTATTACTCCGGTGTGCGTGTCATTTACTGTCGGAATTAAAAAGCTGTGTATCAGAATAATGAATAGATGAGTAAACTACCCCCTTCCTGTAGGGTATGAATGTGATGTTCGGTAATCTCTACTAAAAAAAGGGGCTCTTCAATCTATTTTGAGCAACTTCTCCAGAAGCTCCAGTTTGTTCTGAGGGTTTTGATTCTGCTCTGGGTCTTAGTTGCGTTCTTGTTTTTTTTTTTGCTTGTGTGGCGGCTTGATAGAGACCTTGATTACTCTGATTAATGGATCCTTAGCATCCTCTTTGAGAGAAGGATGAAAAGAAGTTAAAAAGAGTGAGATTTCATTCACAGAGAGTGATTACAGTATTTCACCAGCACTCAAAGCATTATGTATTCCTTTATACCGTGTCTATGTACTTTCATTAAAGCAGTTATTCAGATTAGACATGGTCATGAGACAGTTTTGTCATGCAGGGTTTCGCGTATCTTTTCCAGGTCTTAAAAACAGAGCTAAATGGCCAGTTAAGATGATACATTTGCAGCGCTGGTGTAAAAGCCAGCTGTGCTTGTGAACACGGGAAAATATAGGAACTAAAAGAAACTGAATGATATTGTTTTCTATTCTAATTCAAATCTGATTTAATTATGGCTCGTTAATGATTTCATTAATCATTTCTTTAATCATTTTGATGGATCTGGTTTTGAGTGCTAAAAAAAAAAACTATTAACAGAGTAGTTTACTTTAAAAATTAAAATTCAGTTATTTTTATTTAAACTTATAGTACTAAAAAGCTGTATGACTGTGTTACACAACAAGAGAAATTCTGAGAAATTAAACCGGTTATTCTTTTCCATCCACTTGCGATGTAAGCTTAAAATATTTTTTTAATATCTGTTTGTGTTCCACAAAGGAAAGCAAGTCAGTTTCATTTGATTTGTTTTTCCTGTCGTCTACATTTAGCTTGTCATGCCATTTCTAATTCACTGCGTGTACAGCAGCGTTTGGACTTTTTTGTCGTTTGCTCATTTAATGTTTGACATTGTCGTTCACCTGACCTTAATACATCCGTCACCCCGATATCATGATGTTTGTCCTCTGGTTTTAAAACGCACACAACCGGCAGTGTCCAGATGGCAAAGGTGAATGCATGACAGTGGAGTCAAATAGGATGTGTTCAGAATGACTCATGTGTGGCTGTGCATTAACTGGCCCACCCCTGGACCGCTGATTGATTTCCTCTAGCGTTTCTGCCTCGATGGGACACTGTCATCTGATCACTGACCTGATATTCTAGCGCAAATACTAAAACATCGAAAACAAACTCATCACAGGCCAGTTTTCATGTTGCTAATGGTGCGTAATGGGTCTGGAAGACTGGAGTGACATTTGCGTCCCTCATTCAAAAAAGAAAAAAAAAACAACACAACGCAAAATGTTACTAACACATTTTAATAGATATTTGTCTAAATGCCTTAAGAAAAAAGTATTTTTTGTTGCCTTTGCAAACAGTGCTTCCAAATATTTAATCTGAATGTTCAAAATATTTTATTTCTCAGTAACAGTATTGAAGTCTTAAGGTAGTGTCTATGTGTCAGCCCTGTTACTTGAATGTTTGTTCTTTTTTAAACATCTATTATATAAATAATAAAAATGTTGGCTGATTTCATGATCCTTTTTTTAAAGAAGCCATCTCTTTTTGAAGGCGTAAACCAACATAACAATTTTGCTTGTAGTTTGTTAACACTTAAGTCTGATGAAATGTTTAAAATGATACAAAACATGTACGTGAACTAAATGATATGTTTGTATGATTTGGCGTTTGTGAATGTTTAGCTTGTCAGCTTGTGTGCTTTGTCCCGATGCTGGTGTGTTCGAGTTCCATTGTGTGAATGCGTGTCCCTGTTTATGGGTCCATTTTTTATACACTTGTCATATTCTTTGACCATCAATCTCATGGCTCTTTTTGTAGTTCATTGAAAGCTTGGGGGTTAATTCAGAGGTCAAGCGAGACTTGCAAGCTGTCAATCTCACATTGTAAAGTTTGTAAACCCCCCTCCGCCCCCCTCGGCCTAGCCTCTTGTGCATTATTCCTGCACCCACCCCTTTGAATAGATGACTCCTCCTCTATTCTCCGGTGGGTCTCACTCCTGCTTGAGAGAAAGACGGCCGCATAATTACACATCTGCCCTTTGTTTCTCTGTTTTGGCATTAACATCTCAAACTGGCCTTTCAGCTCTGATTTGAACGGCTCTCTTCTCACCCAGAGAAGTGGAATGTTCTTTCAAAGTTCCTCTTTTTATATCACACAACTGTTTTGTTGGGGAACCCTGAGTGTTGCTGGTTTGTCGAAGCAGATGTACACAGCTGTGAAAAAGCCTTCTGGGTCTGGACCTCTTCATCGATCACAGCCCTTATATACTTTTTTGGTTTGTACGTAAGCTGCACAGTTCGGCGTAAAACGTCGGCGGGAGGGAGTGCTGGTATCAAACACCCTGGACCGGAATCCTTTGAAGATGAATGATTGCTGTCTTAATTTGTCATGATTAGAGTTTTTAATTTGATTTGCAAACACAAAACACACAGAACAGCGACAACAGGCCGTCCCGCTGTGCCGCGTCGGCGTTGGAACGGCAGTATTTGTTTGAAGCACTTAACAGGTGTTGATCGGCGGTCTTTGCTGCAGCTTAGGGAGATAAGGCCTCCTGCGGAGGGGAGAGACCTCAACACGTTTAATGAGGAGCGCGGGAGTCAGGCGGGCCGCCTTCGTCCACGGCTCCGCTTCTGGAGACTGATCAGCATGTTAACCGCTCACAGCGTGAGACGGAGATATGAAAGTACGGAGCTGTTGTCGTTGATTTAGTCGAACACCCCTTGACTATGTAGGGATCAACCCTCATCCTTTATGCATTTATTTTTCTTCACAGCTAACCTGCTGTGAGCCGCCACCGCACCGACTTCGCTAGTCATTTTTTTTCTTTCTTTTTTACCTCTGAAATACTCCGCACAGATGATTTTAGGGGGGAAAAGACAACTAAAAAACAGAACCTAAGTAGGCTGGGAGGCTCTGCTTTATTGTGCTTGTTTCACTAAAGCTAATGCTAATGGTGCTACTCTCTCCGTTTCAGTATTCACATTAAATGGAATGATTTCATCTGAAACAAACACCAAAAAATTATCTGTTTAATGTTGTGTAAACATTCATATATTTTGAAACATTCTATTAAAATTGTAGTCCTAAATAGTTAACACAAAATGTCATAATTTAAGATTTTTCAAGAATGCAGGCAACCAAACTGTTCTAATCACTGGTGACATCTATTGTCAGTTGTGAAAAAAAAAAAAAACCTGACATATCACAAATACATTGACAAAACGTCCATCTTTTAATTCTTCAAAATTCAGAAATTAATTTTTTTGGAGACCAACAAAAATAATATGCAATGAATTCATATTTTGCATGAAGGACAAACAAATAAATGAATTGATTGAATGAATGGATGGACAGATGGATGGATGGGTGGATGGGTGGATGGAACAAATTAATTAATTAATAAATGAAGTATAACACATCTACATTGTCACATAAAACAACAACATTTAAAGCCACATTCTTGACTCTTGAATTCTAATGATGATGCAGAAGGCTAACCTTTATGATTTTAAGACAACGCATTAGCATTTAGACATTCTTAGACATTCTGGTCATACAGAACTGCACTATTACAGTAAACCCCACTTCTTTATGTTGATGTAAACATACTCCTGATTTTCACATTTTCTCACCTCATAACTGTATATAGGACAATACAAGAAGCAAAAATTCCAATGCTTTCATTGATC
This sequence comes from Puntigrus tetrazona, assembly GCF_018831695.1. Lineage (NCBI taxonomy): Eukaryota > Metazoa > Chordata > Actinopteri > Cypriniformes > Cyprinidae > Puntigrus > Puntigrus tetrazona. Next base: position 4,080,636 of record NC_056709.1, read on the forward strand.
AGACATGAGGAAATACCCTGTAATGTGATGAAGTATTAAAGGGCGTTGTGATATATTTAGTGTATCTTTAAGAAACCTAGGGGGGTGCACACACTGTTTTTAATGGGCTCCTAAGTGGCTCGTTACTGGAGTGACGATGTTTCCCATGAGGCCGTGAGTGTGTTTTACGGGAGGCTGGTGGAGGGTGTAAACATGCAGAAAAGGAAAACATTTAAAGGATACGATACTGTACATGACATAGTCCTCTTTGGCTGGAGAATATGCACCGGTAGCTTAAATGGGTGAAAAACCCGTTTCCTCTCAGAAGGGGATGGTAGCGGAACAGGTTTGGGAGAGGAGAGTCAGATAAACGGTAACGACGGGCTTTGAGGTAAATGGCTTGTTTGTAATGCGGGAGGTGCTGTTTCAGGTCTCAGTCACCTTCCAATAGAGGGTTTCTACTCCTGAGATGAATTCTGTGTGAATTTGCTCCTGGAAAAAAAAAAACAAAATCCTGTGGAGGAACTGAGGCGAACGAGACTGCAGCAGTTTAAAGGAGGAAGTTTTTATGCCTGAGGAGTTCTTCATCGACAGCCAAACACTGACAGTCCGCTGTGGTTTTCTTGCAGGCTCGGAGGTCAATGATGGTTATCTCTCAGAGTGACTTCACCGGATCGTTGTGACTACAGTGATTTCGACCCAGACATGTGGAAAGCGGAGAGTCCAGTCAGAGCCAGGATGGGATGTTCAGAATGGAAGTCTTTGGTCCTCTGCGGCCTGGTGTTCGTCTTGACGGTTGTACAGAGTTCTGACGGTAAGACTTTTTTCATCTCGAAATAACACACATCTTTCGTAAAATGGTTGAATTCATGCTGTTCTTCAGTTTACGGTGTTGTCTTTTTGTTGTATTGTTTTATGTGGTGGACTTTTGAAACAGACAACATTTCTGAGCACTCAGATAAATAATGGCTGTTTCCTTCGAGACAGATAGCCTGAGGTTCTCGGGAAGCTGTGTGCATTAACACAGGACTTGCCTTCGTTTTCTTTCTGGTTAAATTAAAAGCAAGACCATACAGTGTTTCTGAGTTTTCCCTCATCTCATCTACGTCTGTTTACTCTCATGTCCTGTTCTAACTATAGGCCTAAACCCTACAACTGCTCATTATAAACAATATCCTCAAGTAAACACGCCTCATTACACTCTGTCCCTGCCGTAATATCTTTTTAATGCATTTTTATAATTGAATTAAATGGGTTACTGCCATAGCCATGGCTGGAAGTTTTCGCTTGTGCAGAAACTTTGAAAGATTGATTGCTTGAGGGTTTGTTCCCTGTTTCTCTCGAGTATATCCTAGAAACTTCAGATCTCATCTTTCTGATTTCATTTCGTGGGCCGAACGCTGTCTATAAGTTCGGATGTAACTCATTTGTATTCCGTGCATCTTCTCAAACTGCATTTTCTGGTATTTTATGAAGCTGAAACGCAAAGCAGTGATGAAGTATTGTGGAGCCGTTTTATTGATAGTATGTCTGCCATTGAATGCCATGAAATGTGGCATTGTGCTCTTATAGAAATAAATCAGGGCTGTATATGCTGAATGCTATATTAGTCTGAGCTCCTAATGCTTATTTGATAATCAGAGCGATCTTACTGCTTTGCAAGGGTGAGTCATGTTATGATGACTTTAAAAGCTAAAATGTCACAACATTGTTGGATAGATGACTTGAAAACAATGTATTTAATATATAATATGCATAACGATACTTCAGAAACACTAAGAATGACCCACATTCTTGCATATTGATATGTCAAATTCTTTGTAGTTTTTCTTACTCCGCTGATAGATCTTTAGACAGCAGTCCTGAACATAATGCATGCGTTTAGCTATTCTCAACATAGAAATGCAAGTTAAATATCTAATTTGTTGACCAGGCATTTGTAATGTCTCGGTAAGGCTTTTTCAGAGAAATTTTTTAAGTGCATGGGATTACTTACTATAGAAGTCAACAGCACTCATGTCAACTCATTCATGTACAGTAATAGGGTGCAGGTTTATTTTCTGATAAATTAATGTTATTATCTACCAGCAATTACAGTTTTTCTTTGAACGCACTGTCACTGGATTATTTCACGATGGGGCTAAGTAGTTTTGAAAGAAAGCTTTGCTTTATATGTCTGGCCAATTTGCCGGTAAGGATTGTGAGTAATATGAGCCGTTCTTTTTTTAATTATGGAAAGGACTGAATAATATCCGTTCGTGTCCTGCTGCCTTGGGCTCATTCAGAACGAATAGCAGGGAACCGTGGCCTCGACCGGCGGCCACCCGCCTGTATTCATAAAAATACTTCATCTCCATCTTAATTCAAATCAGAACAGCTTCTGTGCGACTTCCAGACAGCCAAATCACACATCTCAGAATTAACAGCGTTCTTGGCGGCTATAGCCTTTTGACAAAACAGAATTAAAAGGTTGAACTTTTGCTTTACGAAGAGATAACTTTCACCTGCCTCCGTTATTAGGCAAATGCATAACCCAGTTTTCCGTCAAGTGAATAGTTTACTTTCTCAATGTTCTTTTGCTGTGGAACTCGATTGCAATCTTGACCTATGCTGCCTCCATTTCAGCTGTGGTTTTTAACTCATAACTGGATATTTGGTCAATCTTTTTAGATATTTAAAGGTCATGCCTATTGATTTTCGGATTTGAAACATGATATGCATAAATACGGGACTGTAGGTCAGTGATTTGCATGTCTCCAGAGCATATGAAAATGTAAAATCCTGCCATTTGGGATGAAAACTCTGACCATTAGTTAGAGCCCAACTGCACAATGGTCGAAATCTGCCAACACTTTTAATATATGTGTGATTACATTACATGTATTAAATTTATATGTAATTTACCAGATGCATGGCCTGAAAACACTGTATTTAATATATAATATGCATATACTATACTTCAATAACAATGTGACTGACCTACAGTCTTGCATATTAATAATAAAAATCTTTATCGTTTTTTTGCCTCTGCTGGAAGATCTTTAGAAAGCATACATTCCTGAACATAGTACATGCTTCTAGCTACACATGCTTAGTTTTGCTATTAAGTATTGTTGCATTTACACAAATTCATTATGGTTGAATTTTTAGGAAAAACAAATTATATAATCATTAAAGTCACAGAAAACTTGCTATAAAAATGACTCATACTATGGTATATAATTTAGGTTATATCACCCACCACAATCCTCCAACCCCTTGTTACAACCATCTCCCAAAGGTTAACACTCCTCCCTATGTAAGTGTAACCCAAATATCATATTTTCCATCTCAAATGGGCCCCTTATTTGGACAGCTGCTGTCCCTCTTGCCTTCAAACTCTGACTGAAATGAGCTGTCTGTCTATCTGTCTGAAACAAGCCGTCTGTCTTTCTGTCAGAAATGAGCCATCTGTCTCTCTGACTGAAATGAGCTGTCTATCTTGACTCTTTAAACACCTCGGTTGAATGTCTGCTGATTAACAGTAAAAATATGTCACATCGACGTCTAAAATGGCAGCTCTATATATAGCTGTGTGTGTGCGCGTGATTGTGTCAGTTCACAAATATAAATTTTGTGTTGCATCATGAGAAAGACAGGATAAACCCTACTGCTTACTTTAGGTTGGTCTGGTTGTCTTGGTTGTTTGTTTTTGTTTGTTGGGGGGGTGCTCATATCAAGGCCTGTCGAGTTGTTGTTTCTTACATTTTCTGTTACTGTTTTCGGGCTTTCTCCATCCCACATGTCTCTCTGTCTCATATTCTGTCCCTTTCTGTGTGTCTCTGGGCTGCTGGTCTCTCTGAACTCACACACAGACAGAATTAGAGCGGATCTTTCTGGTTTCTTTGATTGACAGGGTTGCGCATTTGTCTCCTCATGTGTCAAGCAAGTATTTTAGGGAAAAATATTTTTTAGCATGATTTTATGTGTTTTTCAGTGGAATGTGGATGAAGCAAGAATGAGTCTAACTGATATTTTTCTTTGGTATTAAGATCCATTATGTCAATGCTAAACCTGCTGAATAATAAAAAAAATGTGAGTAAAAAAAATTACAAGTAAATAAACTAACCTAAAGTAATTTGCTGGTTTTAGTTGATTACCACGCCTGACCAGTTAAGAAGTGCCCGAAACCTTCTTTTTAATCATCATAATAGACTAGCCTAACGAGCTCGGTCAGGCTTTCAGACCAACTTGGGCTGGTATCTTTTATTTTAGCAGGGAATGCTAATGTGCGAGATTCATCTCAGATTTGTTTCATACCGGAGGGTCTGATTAAATGACGTGGATCCTGCTGAGAAAATGCGCCATTCTCTTTAGAGACGGACAAGTGTGGACAAGTCTTTCACATGCCTCAAAATCCCATCTGTGCAGTTACACTTTGTAAGGAAACATTTAAACTAGCGAAACTGATTATCTTTGAGCGGCTAAAGCCAATTCCCCTCAGCCTCAGCCCTGTGGCTTTTTGTTCATATCGACGTTCCTTCAATATCAATATATCTGAATTCGCCCGCATTTAGCTACTTTATTAAGATCTTGGATCCAGATCTTGGATTCCTTTGTTTTGGGTTTTATTCCTCAGACTACACGGCTCTCTTTGTGTCTTTCTTCTTCTTGTCTCCTGCTTTTTGTTTTTCCTCTTACCCAGGGGTTTTCTATCAGACTGAGGGATCAGACTTCCCATAATGCTGAGCGGCCGGGGGGTCAATAAACCCGCATTCGTCTTCGCTGTCTTTCATCAGCCCTCCTCCTGATCTGTATGATAAGAAAAGAGAATAGCGGGTCGGGGGCAGACCGCTCAGCAAGGTGTGTCTGTTGTCCGATGGCCCCCTGCAGCCGAGCTCTTTAAATCCTCATTAGGATTTAACCGGGAGGAGACGCTGGTTTTAATGGATTAAGCCTAATAACAGCTGCCTCTTGATTGGTGGTTGTCATGCAAAAATCAAACTGGGCTAGTCGCACATTACTCATTTACTGTGTTTCCTGCGTGGTCTGGGTGATACAAAACATTGTGTTATTGGGTGTCTGTTAGTAATTTGTTTGTAGTGTAGCTTGCAGCATGGTTTTAGGATAATAGACTTCAGGGTGTGGGTGATCCGATGAGAAAGAGATTGAAACTCATTCGCGTCGCTAATTCATTTGCATTGTTTTGCATTTAGCTCTAATCAGCTGTGCAAGGCAGATTAACATCAGATGGACATTAGTTTTTAAAATACCCAAATTCTTCTTGTGGTATTCAGTTGGGGAACAACTGACTAAAAATGGCAACAATAGAAACTTAACTACATTTTTGAGCAATGCAATAGTAGCGCAGCTGTTTTCTGGGCTCTAACAGCTGGGTTGTAAAATATCTTTTTTTAAAGCTGGTAAAAGATTGTAATAATGTTATTGTAAACTACATTTAAAAACTTTTTTGCTCTGTTGTTTTTGTCAAAATATTACAAAGGTCATTTAAAGGAAACTAGGTGGGGAGTTTGACAGATTCCAGAATGATTTTTAAGTAAAAACAAATAAATAAAATGCATCATCGCGTTTGGTACTGATAATGTAGGTATAAATGTATAATACTCATTATTTTGTATATATATATATATATATATATATATATATATATATATATATATATATATATATATATATATATATATATATATATATGTATATATACTAATTTATTCAATTATTCAAAAAAGCAGAAGCTTTAGATTTTTTTTTCATAACGTTAAATGTATCTCATGTAGTGACATCTAATTTGTCTACTTTTATTCAAGTCAATTATAGTAAATTAGTTTGCCGCAAACAAATGTACTTTACAGGATATTTACATCAAGTAGAGGTAGAAGCAGATCCTTGACGCAACAGTAGCAATTACAATTATTTCAGTGAATATAAATTCAATACAATACAATTTTAATTCGTAGATATTGCTCACTTAAGCAGTTTCAGTGTAGCGAGTTACCTTTTGTTAGCGCTCACTAACTACTTTTTCAGGAGAAGCTTGACTGTAAGTTGAAGCCAAATTATTTGCAGCTTGGCAAGCCACAGTTTCAAAGCTGCTTCCTCAACACTGATGACATTACAGAGAAAGGCCTGCTCATTCAGGGACAGTTTCAGCTGAGAAGACAACTATGCATTGCTTAAATTGACAGTGATGAAGACCATCTCTTATTACAGGTTGCTGAGTGTTTGCAGGTTTTTAGCCTACATGAGTCTGTGCATGTTGTGTCTGTGTCTCTGGCTCTCTCTTATCTTGTTTGGTGTCAAGCTGGTTGGTGAAATGATGGGTACAGCAGCAGGAGGTCATAGCAGACCCACTGAAATCAGACCTTACACCTTATCTTCTTGTTTAAGCACATATCAAATCTAAACAGAATTGTGCTCAGGAATATTTACGATTTGGCTCTCTGGCGTTCGGGACGGGCTCTCTGTGCTGCGGTTGTTTAAGAGATCTTGAGGGGGTGATATCGTGAGGAGATACAGGCCCCTATTATAACCATCTTTGTTTCACTTCTGTTGTTTTTGTTTCGAGTCTGAAAGATTCGATCAGACTGATGGATGGAGCAGAGAGATGGGGTTGTGGATTCGCCTTTGAGACGTTCCAGTCTCGGAACTTTGAAAACAAAGATGAAAAGATGCATCACTGTTACTCATCTTCTTTCTTATGTTTTACTCCTGAATCTCTGATCATCATCACTGATCTAGATGACTAAAATCAAGATGGCGGTAGAGTGGCGACACCAATCACACAGACTGTTTGCTTTCTCGTGTTAACATGTTTACACTTACTGTAGCTGAAGAAAATTCACCTAAAAAAGAGAACTCTGTCACTGTAGTTTCATTTTTGAATCAGTCTAAAATGGTTTGACATGCTGTCCCCTGTAGAACACAAATGAAGACTAATGTTTTTGAAAGCATTCTTATTGATACACAATAATCACACTCAAGGATATGCGATAAATGAGTTAGGTTAAAACCAGTGCTGTCAAATGAACAATAGTGTACTGTGTATATTTATGTATATAGAAATGCATGCACACACACACACACACACACACACACACAATATATATATATATATATATATATATATATATATATATATATATATATATATATATATATATATATATATATATATAGAGAGAGAGAGAGAGAGAGAGAGAGATAGCAGACTAATTTATATATAATATAAATTATATGCAGATACATATAAATACATAAAGTACACACACACACATATTATGTAAATGAAAGCTTTTATTTTGGATGTGACTGATTGTAATTAATAGTTTTACAGCACTAGTGAAGAGTAATTTAAAAGCAATCAAAACATAGTGAGACTACAACATGTGTAACCGGGTTTATGTTAGTTTTCAGAATGTAAAGTCAATAATGGACTACCATTTTAAATAATCTAGACAGCATTGTTGTCATAATAGTTGACGTGACATGTGTACAAGCAAAATTTTCATTTTTGGGACAAACAATAAAATCAGCTAAATCAGGAGGGAATCTTTATTTTAAAATTGAGATTCACAAGACTATCTTAGCATTCCTCGGTTTCTTGCGATATAAATTAGGACAGTTCCCATTTGTGTGGCCGTCACAGCAGATGTTGCAGTCGTTCTTCAGAAGAGAGTGTATCAGTGATGTCATCTCAAAGATCGATGGCTAAAAATGTGCAGCAGATTCTGTTACTCACAGGGAGGTTTGTTCTCACTAGTCCTACTAAATGAACTGTATCCTGTTGTAGTTTAAAAAATGCTTTGAGGTAGACACCCAGACAAAGAAACATTCCCAAGAACAAGATTAATCTAAAGGTCGAAAAGCTGAGTTTTACTTTGTGCCATGGAATTGAGCCCTTTGCAGTAGGTTGACACTGATATTTGGGAGATTCTGGGAAATGAGTGCCTTTTGTGTTCCTTGTTATCAAATACATAAATAATAACTGTGACAATGAGTGGATGACCAGCTATTTTAAGTTTAAGGCAAGTTTATGTCAAACAAGTTTTATACACTAAGGCAATTCACTAGAGATTTCAGATGACTAAAAATAAGCATAAAAAATAGAGAAAAAAAGTTAATAAAAATAAAATAAATAAATTGACATCAAATTACATTTATTAAAACAAGTATTTTAGTGATGAACTAAACTCACATGCACAGGTTATCAACCCTGTTACATCAAAACTATCCTTTAATGAAGAAAAATAAATAAATAAAATATATATATATGATTTTATATGTATTCATTTAGTTTGTTTGTATAAGGCTTAAATAGATTTCTTTTCTCAGATATTTCACTGACCTTCGTGTGTGTGTTTGTGCAGTAATGTCCATTACAATGTAACACTCACACATTTATTAGACTTCACATATAATGCTGCATTTCTTCCTAAACACTCAAATGCCTGAATCACCGAAGTGACAACTTAAGACCAAGGATTTTAATGCAATGTTTTTACTAGCATTCATGATGCTGTGAGGTTATGTTTTGCTTTGTTTAAATCCTAAAATTGCTGCTCAAATCTCACTGCAGTGTTTGAAACAACGTCCTAGAAGAAACACCTTGAATCTGGTCTACAGCCACATGATTTATACACCTTTTCCTAAAATAATAATTATTGAATATGACATTTTAATGTGGAAAAACTCCCCAGTTTACACAGCATTCCACACTAGTGTGTATATAGTGCATTGGAAATAGCTCATGTTCAGTCTTTTGTTCAGTCAGTTTTCTTTTTTTTTTTTTTTTTTGCTGTAGCACCTCAAGCATTCAGGGCCATCTGCACCTCGTCTCTGCAGTCTGAGTGACTGACTACATTCTGATATTTTTCAGACAGCCTCAGACACGTTTTCAAACACACTCATCCTTTCAGCCGGACTACAGCGGGGGCTGTTATGTGCTGAAGTGTCTGGGTGCCTGTGATTGTACTGAAAAGCGGTCCAAAAGTTCAGAACCTCACATTCATACATTTAAAGTAATGTTGACTAAAGCCAATTCCCATGAACTTTGTAAAACAGAGACTATGGTGCTTTCTTGGGCCATTTAGACAGCAAACATGAGATATTGAGTTTGAAAGTGATCCTATTGCTCAACTTATATTGCTCGGCAGACAGTTTTTACTTTTTATCAACTATGTTCTATATATTTTGAGAGCAAGTTGATTAACAAATTTCCAAGACTTCCCAAGTCCAAAATACGACCACTACTGCTACTAATACCCCAATATTCCCAAGTTTTCTATGGCTTTAGAAAATTTGGGAATATTGGGAGATTAGCAGACAATATCAGAGTGGTTCAGTTGAGCCTTCTCCTAATATTTCACTTTGACCAACTTATAAAACACTGAAAATGAGACTCTCCTCTGATGTGACAGTAACTCAGTACTTGTGTGATGGGTTTCCTGCAGCAATAAGTATCAATGGTATCAGGAGAGCTGAACAAATATTACATTTCAGACATGTGACAAACAGTTTGGGCAAATAACCTGACTGCATGTTGAGTGCAACATCTTATGGCCCAGAAGTCCATACGGCAAAGAATTATAGCCTAGGTCAGAAAAGCAATACAGAACATATTTTGTCTTTTCTCACATTCATGTATTTACACATTTTAGCCTTGAAAGTCTTTTGGAGACATTTATTTTGAACCAGTGGAGATGTCTTGTGTTTCTAAAGCGCATTATGTGCACCTCAAGGACAAGAGTATTAAACTCCATGCAGGGTGCTTGAAGCCTTAACCCGATTTTAAATAATACAACAAAAATTGCTTAAAGTGCCCCTTTATTATTGGTTATAAAAGCTTCATGTTTTAGTTTTGGGAGTCTCAAACAACAGGTTGACATGCATGCAAGGTCAAAAAACACTTTAATTTTCTTATGAAATGTATTTATTTTTACCTTATTTGTTGAATGACTCAACGATTAATTTTTTTAAACCCCCCCCGGTGATTGGTCGATTTAATTTAAAGTAGTGTTCGTGAGATTTTAACGCTCCAAAAGTGGCACCTAGTGGCAAAGAATGAATTTGCTTTATCACCCAAAAAGTGGGTGGAAAATATACTAATTACACACTGCACTTTAAAATACAAAAACAAAACATTTTATTGGAGAATGATTAAAGATAGAGCATTGACTGCCTAATCCAAATGATCCTCTGTGATGGATGGATGCCAGACCGTTGCTATGAGGTTGCTAGGGTCTTGTAATTGTTTTTAACATGTCAGTTTCCGATGTGTTCTGGGTGGTTGCTGGTAGATACTATCCCATATCAAAAGAGCCTATCCCAACTCTTTATGGTATCCTGGAGCCTTCAGTCGATTGGTTTTTCCACTTTAAGGTTTGCTGTAATCCCAAACTCTTTATATAAATAAAACAAATAGCGATGCTTCACTTAGCAGACACAGCTAATTATTTTTCCATATGTATGGTTTCCGGAACTTTACTGCATTTTATTTTATATTTAATGGATCTCTAAGCCAGCATGGATGTGGTAACTGAGTTTTCCACTTGATTTTCAGTTATACTGGGCTGAGTGAAGAGTAGTCTTTAATATGGTACAATGTGGATTGTAATCTTGTTTGACTGGATGGAATAGGTTTATTAGGATATCAGATTGTCATGGAACATTAGCAGCATGTAACCCAAAAATAGAGTATTCGAACATGTCTCTGTAAACCAGGGTCTTTTTTCCTAGTGTAGTTAAATGAGAATTCGAACAAGGCACTAATTTCTGTCAGCGTGAGCGATTTAAAAGAAGCAGATAGATTCTGGGGTGAAATTATCTCCCCGTATATCTTACTAATGAATACCCATAGCTTGTGAAGTCAAAACCATACAGCACAAGTGTCATAAAGGCCTTTTTATTCCAGGTTGTCCTTGCATTTTTAGTGTCCCCTCGAGGGTTTTCAGATATGAAGCAGGGTGTGAAAGCCAGACGCTGGCAGTGCAGTTGATGCTTCGTCAATAGGCGACTATAAAGGAAGAATTCATGACCTTGATGTGGCCCATTGTGCTTAATTAAGTGTAAAGGTTGATTTACATGTGTGAGTCAGTGTGGAGGTTGTTGGTCTCGCTTGTGCCACTTAACAGCACTGAAAAACACAAAGACCTCGGAAATATGTTTAGTGGCTTCTTATCTAACGGCTGGACTGGACAGTCATTAAAATATTTTTGCAACTAGCATTTTTTTGTCATTGTAAAGGCATACGTGTATGGTCAAGATTGGTTGATAGCTAATTGAAGATTTTTTACATCAAAAGTTCAAAAGCAAATATCGACAGTATTAAAATTACAAGTTGTGTTTTGTCTTTATAATTAAACATTAGAAACTTACTGATTTTTTTAATAGAAAGGACAAAAACAGTTTCACGTCATTGACCAAATGCTTGCAGTTGTCAGTAGAATAGATGAGAAAAATAAATAAAAAAATCGGCCTGAGCTTAACATGTGCAGAGTTACTTAAAAAAGAAGGTTGGACCACATGCAAATAATGACAAGCTTGAAGCCAGTATTACAAAGACTTCCCTTAACAATGCAAGAACCAGCAGGATATGTTTTATAGTTCTACCCGAAGCTAAATGACATAGTGTTTTTTTTTTCTTTACCAGCATGTACCTATATCAAAGATCCTCCTGATAGCCCGCCTGCTGTTGCCATGGAAGAGAAGGATGCAGATGAATTGGGGCAAATGGTGGTGTTGAATACCAATGAGCCCAGGAGCCGATAGCTCACAAACATGTTTAACGCCTCTTTGCTAAACTACTGACACTGCCAGTTATTTTTTTGCGTTGTGTTTTTAATGGCCCAATGATGCATCAAGACAACAGAAGTGGCCAGTCAGAGTGGCCATGTTATGAAACAATGTATGCAGTCTCACTGAAGCTTGATTTCTGCATTAATACCAGGCTTACGTTTCCACTGTAGACATTTACCTAGTTAATAAAGTCACAATGCTAAGATTTTGCCACGGAATACCAAAGATGTTTATTCGGACCCACGCCGAGGGTTGCATCCTTATCGTAGCTTACCGAGCTTCATTTTTTTTCCACACAGATCTCATTCAGCCTGAGAGCATCTCCCCTGTTGAGGATATTTGCATTGCCCTGTTGTTCTCCCTCTGGTGAGACCTGACTTCTAAAGACAACATGCCCTTATAAAGGATATTGCGGGATTATGGAAACCGCTCTGTGGGAGGAAGAGTCGTCTCCTCATTGGCGTCTTTGCCTTCTGTAGATTTGTCTAGTATTTGGCTAGCAGGGAGCAAGAAAGCGACAAAAAACTGCAGGTATCAAGCTGCGTCTCCAGTGGCTGCAAGCTGATTCAGGGTATTATGGGTCCCTTTCCTCCTTTAAAACTCTCCCGGTAAGCAACGTCGTCAGCCGCGAGTGTGTAATAATACTGGCCGGCTTTGAAATGAGCAAGCTCATTTACAAACAGCTGTAGCCATCGACAGGACAAAGCACAGTTCAAACTACATTAACAGGGCTTGGCAAGCATGATGAGATCCGGAATCCTTTCGGTTCTCGGCGGGATGGCATGCCGTGTCAAGCTTGAATAACCATATTAAAACTCTTTGCTGCTGGCCCCAGTGGCTGTTCCCGGAAGACTCTGAAAGCAGTTTAGATCTCACCTCAACCTTATTGCAAATACCAAAACCACTGCATTCTATTATCATACGCGAAAAGCGCAGCGCATAAGGGACTCTTCCGTGGGCTGTTTTCTCGAGTCTGGTAATATTTCTTTATTAGGTGACACGGTGACATGACTCATCTGTTTGTCATCTGGCTCCTCGGCGGTCTGTACGAGGGAGCTTACAGCAGGCCGATGATGGTGATCTTTATCACTCGCGCTCTGTTCATTACCCCTCTGCAGTGACACCCCTATCCTGGCAGATGGTCACTTTCCGATTGATTTGCCACGTTGGGGAGATTAAAATATTATAGCTCCGAAGAGACCGGCCGCTGTCCTCGTCAAATTAGCATTTTTGCCTGGCTGTTGCTCACGGAATGGGTCAATGTCACCCCAAAGGTGATGACGGAATTAGAGTAGAATCATGGGAATTGGGCAGCAGAGATGCAGGAACTCCTGACTTACCGTCACAATGAAAGCTGATCCTGACGTTTCCGGTAAGGGTGCTAGGACCGCTAGCTGTGTTTACAGTGAGTGTAGCTTGTATATAAACACTTTTCTAAGATCACCACCACCACCGTCTTCATTTAAATTTTTTTTTTGCTTGGCTGCAGAGTGTGAAAAAATTGACCAATTTAAGAACACAAAGCTTCTAATATCTGGTTGAAACTGCAGTTGCTTAAACAAATAAACCAATCAGTAATTTGAGCAGTAATTTTACTAAGGCTAGCATCAGACTAACGTCTGTTTACCGGTGTTTTACAAATCAGTTTATACTATCAGGCATATGCTATGTGCTGTAATTAATATTCATTAATATTCATGTAATTAATATTCTGCTGGGGACCAACAAAATAAAGTATTAGAAGATATTAAGCAGTAAATGTACTAATACTTTAATGACTGGTAGTTAGGGATGGGCAAATAGATATTGCAGTAGTAATATATCGATACTCGCAAGCTACTTATTTGGTAGTGATGCTTTTGTGTACAGCCACAGACACACAGAGACACTTATTCACTTTAAATACTTTGCCTATAAGTGCAATAATTCTTTAAATTTGTCTTTACCCAAAAAATCAACATTATTTAAAAAAAAATCACATACTATTTAAGAAATAGTATTGGTATCACTATCAGTATCGGTATTGGTATTGTTTTGTAAATTATTAAATTATAAATGTTTAATATTGCCCACCCCTACTGGTTCAGGAATGGACTTCAGAGATTTATACCAAGTGGTGAAATGTTTGCAGAAATATTTACTTCACAAACTGTCTATAATTATACAGTTAGTAATTTTATTATTTGCATTTTATTATTGCAGAGATTAATTATTAGCATGGATATAGGAAGTACACTTCAAATGGCATGTTTTGAATGCAGTGTGATAAGATGCATTATCAAAACCTCTTTGCCCTGACATCGTACATAATCTTGTGTAATTAAAAACACATGTATCGGTTTTCCGCAATGAATCTCAGTGGCACAAAAGCACCTTGTATGTATAAAAACATTTACATGGTAACAGAGCTCGATGAGGTTAAATGGGAGGTGTATTTGAGCCCTGATTAAAAGGCTCTCTCACCAGTCGCACCCAGCAGATCTGTGGAGTCATGTACAGCAGTGCAACTGATAAGGCAGGGCTCTGAAAGGACTCCATTGTATGTCGACGTGGGGCCTGTTTGCTAGAGTTCAGAGTTGGCTACCTATCTACCTGAAAGGAATTGAAAAGCGACCCTTGTGGTGACTGACCAGAATGACTGATAAGCCTCAGGGGGAGATTATAGCGATTATGGCACTGCTGGAGAGGTTGCCATGACGATGAAATTGAGCATTCTCTTTAATATATTATTTACTGCCTCCGTTCCTGACCCACGTCATTTAATCAGGAGAGAGCAGGAGACCCATTCACTTTTAAAAGCATGGTTCGTGCGCAGGAAGTTCGCACACCTCTGGCTGTGTAATACAGATGTGAAAGAAAGGTACCAACATAAACTATAGATGAAACCAGCCCAACAGCCAGTCTGTACATCGCCGCAGGAAAGGCAGAGGAGGCGATCCATGGGCTAAAGTCAAAACTAACACTTTGGATCAATCAGAATTATTCTCTTAGGCACAAGGCATGCCAAAAAAGCAAAAATGTTTCGTCATGTGGAGACTACTATTAGATGAATGAAATACATTTTACGGCAATTTTGAAGTGAAGCGCTTCAAATCGTAAATGAATGAATAGTTGATTGAAGTTTCATTTGAATGAGCAAACTCATAATGTTGGGAGTGAAATGGCTGACCCATCGTTCGGTGGGCTCTGGTCACGTTACACAGGGCTGAACACGCAAAAGTCAAGTAGTTAGTGGACATCACTAAAGCTTCTATAGAGGAAACTTTGAGTTCTTGTCATTGAGGTGCAAATGTCTTTCAAATGGACTTTGTCCTTCCTGCTGTCTGACCACGACTGTTCATTGACCCTGACCGGCTAAAACCAGAACGGAAATTACACAAATGCTCAACTTTGAGACAAAAGAGACGGTGGATCCTTGGCTTTGTAGAGATAACAAAGGAAATTAAGCAAGAAATGAAGATCTGACTTCTAAATCTCTATGCAGCATAATATGTAAAAACCTTCTTTTTTTTCTCCCCTTGAAAGAATTATAATCCGTTTACAAACGCTATTGGGTGTACTAATCTAAATTACTTTCCTTTCTCCTGAGCAAAATGCCAAATTTGGTTTCTTTGGTGTTGTCACTGTGTTTTTCCACCCCTTAGTACAATGTCTCTTTATTTTCTAAATTTAAAAATAGAGGACCTTTTATGGTCATGGGCCTTATAATAATATTATTTTTAATAAAACTTAAATTAAAATATGAGAGGTGCTTGTCCATCCAAAACCCAAAGCAACAATGATAGGATGTTTATTTGGGTTGTTGTCGTTGGTTTCAGGGGTGTTGCTGCCTGTTCTAGACAATAATATAGTCTGATAATAAGCTATAAATATGTATTCATTTATTTAAAAGATTGTCATTCTTAATGAAATATAGTAGTTTAGATGTAGAATAACTTAGAATAACTCACAATCCTCTTTATTTGTGTAGTAGTGTTAAGTACAGCATTCAACAGGCCACACTTTAGTTTTTTATATATACACATCTTCTTATATTTTATATTGCATATAAATAATCTAAAATATAAACATAACATAATTTTCTGAAATATATACATGTATGTGTTTGTATTTAATGCATAATAAATTGTTTGACAGCACTATTAATAATGTGATTGTAAGGTTTATAAGAGGGATATAAAACAAGCTCATTCAGAAAATGGCATTAATATGCACTTCATAAGTACGAGCAATATGTAAACAAACAATATGCTAATAATATGAATTCCAGTTAATAGCAAAAATTGTTCCTTTAAAATGAAGCGTTACAGTAACTGAGCACTAGCATGTTTTCCCTGTAGTCATGGATATGCTATCTTACACTATTAATTTTTAAGTGCATCATGAAAGACAGATTTATTTACTAGATTTGAATGATCGTTGACCTTTAGACATTATCTGATGGTTTAATAGACTGTTTGTTGAGGGCGTTTGTCTTTGCATGTCAGGAGTAATGTGTCCTATATTTGCCCCACAAAAAAAAAATCATTAACGCTATTCATTAGTTAATCAAAGCCATTGCACAATAAATCATAATCATTATAAGCTTCAAATCTAAAGCAAGACGCTTTAAAATGAATGAAGATTAGAGTCAGACTGCAGCCACGACAGACAAAAAAAGGTTTTGAAGGCGTTTAGTTAACAAGCACTTTTTAAATGTTAAAATCCTGTTAAATAAAAAAATAAAATAAATTGGCAGCTGTGGTTGCAAGAAATTCACTGTAATATATATTTCATTAAGTGATATAATGTTAATGTTCCAGCCTACTTGAACTGCTTCGATCTGCTTTGTACTGCTTTGCCATTTTTACAGTATAGTGAAAAAAGCCCTCCGTACAGAAAGAAGTCTTTTCCCCTTAATTAAATTGGGAAGTCTGGCCCTTTTTTCTCTCTCTACTGTATAGATTTGACCGTGTCCTGAAATATCCGTCCATAACAGCGTGAGTCAGCAGTGACTCCAGGCCTAATCAATTGTCCTGCTTTTGAAAAGCTGTTTATGAAGCAGGCTCCAGCGGACTACATGATGCATGAACTGCGCTGGTGGGCGTTTCGGGGCTCTGGCAGCGGGAATGTGTTTTAATGTAATTCGCAGACACCGGAGAAGTATCGCGTGTTGTAAACTCCACATGCCAGGCCGCAGAAACACTTCGAAGTTTCTCATTATCGTCCCTTCCACGCCCTCGACATACTCTGGTTTTCCTGGTGTTCTGGTAAAATGAAAGAATGGAGTGTGGTTGAGAGGATCAAATCTGCTGCCATGTGGCGGAACCGCAGCTGGGGAAAATGGAGAATTTCAGCGGAGCCGATCGGATGAGGTGAAAAGGGGGTGGGTTTGGCTGTGCTATTCCTGTGTAGTTGGAGTCGGAAGGGAAAAGGAACGAGTGAGATAATGCAGCCCGGTCTGACGGACACCGCCGCAGCCCAATTGATCCGCTCAAACACCTTGTGACCTCGCGATCGAGTTGCATTAGAGTACAGTGGAATGTAGGCCAGGGGAAAGGGGCCGTGAATTTAAATGTTACAGCTAAAGACCGAGAAGACCTGAGCAAATAAATCATGATAACGTTTAATCTCATTATTCGTGTCAATTTACTTGAATGCTTCATGAGCTCTAACTGCAGCCAATCTATGACTAGTGCCTTTTGAAAAGATGTATGCATCCATAAGTAATGATTTCAAAATATGTTTATTATGCATTCATTTGATCAGCAAATAAAAGTACAAAATAACAGTGTAGTAAAACTGAATTTTTGTGAATAATTTTTACACTTCCCGGTTGTATATGGTTTTAAAATGTAATGCATTTCAATTTTTTTTGCTCCAATAATTTTTTATTAATGTTGAAAACAGCTGTGCTGCTCAAACAATATATTTTTCAATAGAAACCTACATAGAACACCTTTTAGTCTTTTTTATAATAATAAAATGAATAAAAACAATAACCACAACAACAAAAAAAATTATGAAACTTTTGAAATGTACTTGTAACTGTAGGGTAAAAAAAAAATAAATAAATAAATAAATAAATAAAATATATATATATATATATATATATATATATATATATATATATATATATATATATATATATATATATATATATAGATCACTTTGGATCAAAAAGTAAATGAAATAAAAAAACAACATACTTTTGGATGCTAGTTTTTACTCGTAACTTTGATATGGTAAATTCATTATGTTTTAATTATTTTAACAAAAATATGACATCAGCAATATAATATCAATATGTAATTAATAATAATAATAATAATAATAATAATAATAATAATAATAATAATTCTTTATCATTGTTTACAGATGCAAAGGAATATAGCAACTATTTTACTAGCGTGCTACATTGATTTTGCATGCAGTTCATCCAGTCCTAGGGCCGATTTGGAATTATCAGTTAGCATTTTATTGAGCTTTACCTTTCACTGGTGGTTTTACCGAGTCACAAACTGAATTGCATGTTGTTGAGCAGCGCACACTATAAAATGACATATTTGAAGCAGCAACACCTGTCATCAGTCAAAACTTGCTGCTGTGTTGCCTTTCTAATGGTCACAAGGAATGACTAGAGATTTGAAAAAAAAAAAAAAAAAAAAACAGCGATAAATCTTGGTTCAACAACCCGAGATTTGATTTCCACTGAATGGACTTTTTAAAGTCATTTGAATCCATTTTGCTGTCAGTGTCTTTGAGAACATCTCAGCATGTCAAACTCAGGGGGAAATGCTGTGGATAAAACGCACAGTGACTGCGTTCTGACTGAATAATTACAGGAGAAGCTTCTCAGCAGACAGATTATTTTCCTCTTCATTTGAAAACATGAATGAGAAAAAAAGTGCAGAGCCAAGATGTTGACTTTATAATTCCACTACCTGAATAAATCAATCGTACGGGCTGATTTTAGATGGATTTCTACTTAATGTGGTCAAATTTATACACATTGCAGAAGGAAATATAGATTAGCAGTCTTTCTCTCAGGTTATGAATCTTTGTAATACGAAATAGTATTTTAAACAAGACACATTTTAAAGCCATTTACAACCTAATGCAGCAAGCAAATCAAAAATGATGCTCCGCGAATCAAAGTGAACTTGTAGGGTAAGATTTTTTTTGCTTTGTTGTGACTCACATGCACAAATGGGATTTGGTGTGGTTTAGTTTTTTTAAATACACCTTCTGGGCAGATGGATAGATGTAATTTTCAGTCATAGCACATAATTGATTATTTTCTTGTACATATTTTCTGGTGCATCCGCGCTGCATTTTGCATGTGAGATTATTTCCTAAATATAGGGATATATTTAAGGTCAAGGCTTGTGATTGGCTGAATGTGTTTTATTTGTGTTTGACATTAGCGTGATGAGGGAAATGCCCTTTACATGCTGCTCTGAGCTCAGTACCAGATTTCACTCTCTGAGCAGACATTTGATGCTATTCACATTAGCAGAACACGGCACATGTATTGATTTTTTTATTTATTTATTTTTTTCTCCACTGACTGTATCTCTCTTGTTGTCTGGCCTTTCTCACCCTTCCATAAAATGAAAAAAAAAAAAAAAACTTCTGTCAGTACTTAATATCAGACTTTTTGCTTTGTTCATATTTATTTGTTTGTTTATTTTATTACTTTGTGGAATTATTTTTGGGATTTTTTTAATAAATAATGTCTTGCAAATCCTCATTATTGCTACAGGCTAGTGAATGACTTAAGGCCGTCGCCTTTTTTTGAAAATGTAAAAATAAATGCAATATCATATTGTGTCAATCACATTTACACACACTTGTGTCCATCATAAAAAAGGACGTTTTATGTATTTTTTGCATCCTTAGCAAGCATTTTGAAACTTTTGTATGTCATAAAAAATCGGACAAGGCTAGATTTTCAGTATTTTTGCATCTATAACAAGGATTTTGATAGGAAATTATGACAAATCCAAAAAAACAAACAATCAAACCAACAAAAAAACTCTTTGTGTGCAAGTAATTTCAAAGTTTCTGTGTGTAATGATTATTTAGGATAACGGATATGAAAAAATGTATTTTGAATATATTCAAAATATTCGCTGTTTGCTGTTGGTTTGACAAGCTTTAAAGTTACCCCTATAATGCAATTATTAAGCCTCATGATATTGTTTTGGGAGTCTCCTACAATAGGTTTACATGCATGCAAGGTAAAAAGAAAACACTTTTGTTTTCTCAAAATATGTGTTTAATATCAACATTTTCCAGTAATTCTGATTTGTTCTAAGCAGTTTTAAGATTCAGTCTCTCTGAGTCTACTCTGCTGTGATTTGTCAGATGGCCCAGTCTCCTCTTGATTGGTCTACCGCATACAGCATTCATCAGTAAAATGTTTATGGAAGGGGTCAGGTTGTTTGAGGCCGGCCAAAGTACAACATAGGCAGAATTTATGCAAATCTTTTAAAGAGAATTGAATTACTAAGGACTTGTTTGGGGATTCGAATTACTAAGGACTCATTTAGGCTGAGTCGATTCTTTATTTTGAGAGACAATTATTTTATTTATTGTGCACTTTTTGATTTACACCTTTGCAGATCATTTACATGCACGTTACAGCTACATTACACGCTGCATGAAAGGCAATATAGGAAATAGCATAACAGGGGCATTTTAAAATATCCTGACTCAAATTTCTTTCTCTTGATATTCTGCACCTCTCGACACTAGTTCGGTGGGACATATTTTTGGGCCTAAAGTCTCCCTCTGTCTTCCAGGTTTTAGCCGGGCAGCCATGCCATTCGGTCTGGTGAGGCGGGAACTGTCTTGCGAGGGTTATCCCATCGACCTACGCTGTCCAGGAAGTGATGTCATCATGATCGAGAGTGCCAATTACGGCCGGACCGACGACAAGATCTGCGACGCTGACCCCTTTCAGATGGAGAACATCAACTGTTATCTGCCCGATGCATTCAAGATCATGTCTCAAAGGCAAGTTCTTCCGTGCCAAGATCTGTCCTCCTTTTCTAAAACTCTCTCTTCAAAATGCGTCTTCTCTCTCATTTGCCCATCTTTGATTATACAGCGCATGAATGCAAGCATCTTCTGAGGCATACATGAAGAACAACCAAACCAAACAGATCTCAATGCGCTCACATCCGATCTTCTTTTGAGTTTAGACAGTGTGGTGCATCTGGAGGCTTGTGCTAAAAACAGGAAGTGATGTGTGAGCCGGGCTTTGATACGTATTGCCGCAGGAGTGGCGTACAGTTCCGCTCTGCTTATTATAAGAATGTCGTGATTCGTGGGGAAATAGGTTTGAAAATGTGGCGTCTCAATTAGTCCTTTCAGCTGCAGGCAATTAGGCGTCTCAAGTGGGTGCTAATCTGCACAGGAACTCTAGGCAGGGATTTGCCTCTGCAGGTCTGCACAAGTCCAGATGTGAAATTGCATTGTTGTGCACTTTTCATCTTGTTAGTTTTTCTGGTCAAATAATGAATCACCAGCGGCTTCACAATCTTTCATTGCTACAGTTGCATTAATAATAGATCACTATACTTAATAATAGAAGCTTTCACTCAACTCTACTTCATTTTTTTGCAAAAGAAACTTTCTTTTTTTTTATCATTGATTTATATGGGCTCAAATTAATTAATATAAACACCTCCTTCTGTGTCCCGTGGGTTTGTGTCGAAGTCTATTAACTTGTTTAATAATGTGTATTTATATGAGGGGTTGAGCAACCAGAGGCTCTTTCTGCTTTTTTTTTCTGTGTTGGTCTTCTCTTGGTTGTAAATATTATTATTATTATTATATTATTACAATTTATATATTGTTGAGAGCCAGAACCGTAGAGAAACCTGTAAGAAACTAAAAAAGAAAATAAATATTATACTACTATACTATATTATATTTCCATTCCATTTTCAGTTTGAAGTTAAAAAATAAAATTTTACAGTAATAATAATATTTTACAATATTACTTTTTATTACTGTAAATGAAATGATGTCTTGATGAGCATAAGTGATTTTGTTTTTCTAATTTTAAATAATTTTACTGGCTTTTAAACGTTATGCTTGTTCATTCATTCATCCATTCATTTATCAATCAATGAAGAAATAAAGAAAATCAACAAATAAAGATAAATATTTGTAGTCTGGATTTGAGCCTGCATCATCCACGTTAAACTGCGACTCAACAAGTGAGGAATGTGTGTGCTGCGCTACAGCTTTGATAATAAGCTTATTATTTAACTTACAAGCACAGCTGTGATTGAAATATTATGCAAGTTTTTGCCTCAGCCCCTTAGCAACACATTTGAAACAAAACTTTCTTTGCGTGAATTCTCCTGCTCCTGTCGTCCTTGCTTTGCTAAGTACCCTGCTTTGGGGAACATGAGGGAATGGCTGCAGCGCTGTACAGGGGAAATTTGTTCTGTATTCACACCATTAATATCCGTGACAGAGGCGTCCGCATGGCTCTCAGAAGACCAGCGCTAGCACACACAACTAGGTTCGGCACTCCCACTGTACATATGGTATTAGCGAATACTTCAAGCATTGCAGATTAAGCTTTCATAAGTCACCGTAAATACAAGCTTCTGAAAACAACAGCTACACCTGTTTAAGAATTCAGAGCATTGGGAGTTTCGCTGGCCTGGTAATAAAGTCTTAAATAATGCCCATGATTCCTGATTTAATTAGATATGTGAGGTTTGGGCTGCCTGACGCTACGGATAGAGGAAGTGAGGTTTAATTCAGAAATCCTGTAATCTTTTGATTAAAAGTACTGCTAGCGATTTCTGATTTCATTTCTCACTTGTCAGATTTGGTTTGTTGTGTTTTGGTTTGAAGATCCATCTACTTGAACTGAAGATCCAGATAACGCATGCTGGTATTTATTTTTTATATATTTTATTTTTTATGATCTAAGTAAATGAGTACTTTGTCTGTCATAACACTGCATTCGTTCAGAAAATAGATTGGTTTAATATGCATAGTATTTGATTCATATTCAGATGCGTTATTGAAAATGAAGCAGTTCTTTTTTTTCTTTTACTTTGATAGTGTTACTGTGATAAATACAAAATGTATGCACCATCGTAGAATGTGTTATGTATGATATAATTTACATTATGTTTTTTATAGATCAGTCAAGAACTGTATTACTGAGATCAACAATCAATGCGGCCCCCTGTCAACAATCTTTTAGCAACAGAATTTGACTGATAAAACAGTGTCAAGTTTAACTTGCTCTATAAGCTTCTTAACTAAAGCCAAAGAATAGAGATAGATATATTGATTGTTTTTCCTGTGGGAATTTTTGTAGTCCAGATTTCCTGACTAAAACACTTCCTTAAACTTACCACAGTAATGTTTTTTTTTTTCTGTAATGAGTAGAATTTTGACTGTAAATGTTGTGATATCCGAGTGTTCAGAGTTTAGGAGAGAGATCTGTCTAATGAGGGGCGTCTTGTGAAAGCGCCTGACGTGTGACTGTAGTGTGAAGAGCAAACACCAACTGTCAGCTAACAGGAACATCATGAGAATTTAGCATACAGTAGCCCCAAACTGTATTTGGACGGTTTACACACATATT